>NC_059352.1:36435703-36735703 GCF_019703515.2 Myxocyprinus asiaticus | reverse complement strand
CTTTGTGGGAACAGTTTGGGGATGGCCCCTTCCTGTTCCAACATGACTGCGCACCAGTGCACAAAGCAAGGTCCATAAAGACATGGATGAGCGAGTTTGGTGTGGAAGAACTTGACTGGCCTGAACAAAGTCCTGACCTCAACCCGACAGAGCACCTTTGGGATGAATTAGAGCGAAGACTGCGAGCCAGGCCTTCTCGTCTTACATCAGTGTCTGACCTCACAAATGCGCTTCTGGAAGAATGGTCAAAAATTCCCATAAACACACTCCTAAACCTTGTGGAAAGCCTTCCCAGAAGAGTTGAAGCTGTTATAGCTGCAAAGGGTGGGCCGACGTCATATTAAACCCTATGGATTAAGAATGGGATGTCACTTAAGTTCATATGCATCTAAAGGCAGATAAGCGAATACTTTTGGCAATATAGTGTATAATCTAGATTTATAAAATTGATTTGCCTCTAAATTCTGATGGAATTTTAAAATTGTTCAAAAATGCTTATATGTTACTGCTGTTGCAATAACTCACTCAAGGCCTGGTGTTTCAGTGACTCTACCATGATTAAGGGGGTTTTGGGTACTCTGCTAAGGTATACCTGTGGTAAAATCGCTTTAAGCACAGTTTCGAGTGGCTTATTGCTTTCTGTAACTAGTTCTTTTGGAGAAGAGCAGATGCTATATATTAACAGAAGTATATGTTGTCGCTTGCTTATAACTCAAGCTTTTGTCCAGGAATATCTTAAAAACGTCATCTTAAGCTTATAAATGCAGGCACTGTTTATGCATATTTATATTACTGTAAAAATGCAATTCAATTGTATCTTTTAAATGGCTTTTTTTTTTTTTTGAGTCACGGATACTATGAAAGTTGAATTATTTGCATCTACATAAAAACACACGTTAGACCAACAATATTTACCCAAATGTAGCCTTAACTAGCCCAGAGTTGTCTGAACAAACAATATTGTATTGAACAATGTTGCTGATTTGTGGGTTGGCACAATGCGTTGCAACAAACAATGCTGTTTGTGTTAGAGGCTTATTTTTTGCAGTTGACTGGCTTTATTTATGCTGACTAAAAGCAATTTCAAATACCCATTTACTTGGCAAATCCATTCCAGTAATTTGACATGAATGAACTCAACCTTCCTAAGACTTCAAAATCTCATGGAATTAGGCCACAAAAAGAATCCTGTACAAACATCTCCTTCCAAACAACTAGAAAGGACAAGTAATTGTCAGAAACTTTTATTGAACTACTCGATGATATCAAATGGGACAAGAGGCAAATTCTATTTCAGTAAAAAAAAGGAGGTTGTAGGAGAAGAAATGCAGTCGTTTTCTCTAGTCCATTCTGGCCTTTAGGGTGCGTGTGGTGATCTTATCCTTCTCACTGTGAAATAATCACAAATCACGTCAAATAAACCAATCAGCTCACCCAGTTCAACTGTAAATTTCAAATTGAACACCTATACACAGTAAAGCCAAATAACTAATCACTAACAGATATTACTAAAACTGGTCAACAATAAATCAAAACTAAATTATACACTGAAATAAGCAAGTACACTCATAATGAATATTAATGTTTTAAAACATACTAAAATTGTTTTTAACCACAAACAGCAATCAGTAAAATTACAATTTCAACACTGTTTTTCTGCAGTTTAAAGTCTGTTTGTGGGAAAGTTGGACTTTTAGACTATAATTAAGAATGAGGACATCATTATTATACACTTACATGACATGAACAACAACTCCCATTCCAGACACTGCATCTCTGTCAACGGCATTCAGCATGGCCTGTGAGATGGTCTCGAACAAATCTTCTGGTTCCTAGAGAACAAAATCAACAGCAAAGTCAATAAGACCACCATACCTAACTTGTAAATCATATTTTATGCCCAACAAGGTATTGTAGACTTATTCTTTTCCACTTACCATGTCAGGTTCCCATAGTGACTCACACATGCCGTACATCTGCTCTGAGCAAGTCCCGCTAACAACAAAATCTTCTGTTACCATGGGGCATCCAATAAGGTCAAGGGAGCAGATGAAGGGTTCAGAGGTCTTTGGGTCCAGACCAGCAATCACAGGCTCAATGTAGTAAGGCCCAAACCTGGGACGGGGATAGGGGTAGACAGGAATGTTTTATTTCGCAATGTTGCAGAGAAACACAAAAATCCTAAGCTGTCTCAAATGACGCACTATACACTGTGCACTCGGCCATCTAGTGTTTGAATTTTCTAAGTGTAAGATTGTCTCAAATGGAACACTAAAATGTTTTTACTACACAGAAGCATTCACCGTTTATCAGCTGACGAAAGTGACGTTTTAAACGCACGTGATGTGGTAACATTAGCTTTAGCGTGTAACCCGCCCCTTACACTACAAGGGGAAAGGTGCGACCGCTGAGTGCATGAAGTGTCCAACATTCCACATACCATTTCTTAGCTTGAAGAAGTACTCTTCTTTGCATTTTCAGTGAGAACACACTATTCGCACTACAAAACGGTGTAGAATAGTGCAAGTATGCAAACTGGGATGCAGCTCTAAACATTAAATACTAGGGATGGGCAAAATGGTCTATTAATAGTCCTATAACCAACAACTTGATTGTTGAGGTCGATTCATTTTTCTAGATTTTTTTTTAGTGGCAGTGCTTTAAAGGGAATGAATGCAACTTTTCGGCGAGGGTTGTATCATGCTGACAGCCTGCTGCGCTTTTAGAATTCCAACAGTCTACCTTTCCCCTCAAAGACTTTACCTTCCACTGTGAGAGTTTCAGAGGTGTAGTAAAACAGTCATTTTGAACTCACTTTTTAAAGTTGGCATGAAATCAAAATTGACCCTATTTATTTTCTTAATGCATATCCCTGATCTTATTGTGACTGACTTATCCATGCATTTATGTATTTTTTTATTTAAAACAAATTGACCTTGTAATCTTTAATTTAAATATCATAACTTGCTTTTCCGCTGATATGACTAACTCTTCTTCGCAGACATATGCAAGACCACAGTCAATAGTCAAAAGTTTAATTCAGTTTTAATCCCGCCCATGCATCAGTCGGATGCAGAGAAAGTGGCTGGAGTTTATTCATATTTTTTAATATAGGCATTTTTCTGAGGTATTTTGGGATGTACAGCACAAGTAAGTGTTCTTTATTCATTATAATTGGTGTATTATGTCTAAAACATTGAAATATTGTGATCTTTTACTCGCTTGTAGCACGGTGGAAAGGGGTGCATTTATGTGTGGCTGTAAACTAAAGTCTGTTGGCTATTTTTTTTAAAAGGGATGAGCCAATCGTCATGTCCCGCACCAACCAGTTTCAGTAGGAAATACGTCAAAACACCAAATAGAACAGCGCTCGTCATGGCACTTCACTTTAACTTATTTTTATTGAAAATATTGTTTGTAACAAACCTAAAGCATGGCCATCATTATTGTTTTTCCTTTGAAGTTTCCCAGTGAAGACATAATTTATGCAGTTTGGATCGCAGTATATTTATTCTTGTCGCAAACCTGACGTTACAACCAGTCGTCCACAACAAATGATGAAAAAAAAAAAAAAACATCTGACTGTTCAGACTGACACATGCAAACCTGATGTTACAACCAGTCGCCCGCAACAAATGATGAAAAAAAAAAAAAACATCTGACTGTTCAGATTGACACGAACAAAATTCTGATTTTAATCAGTTTTCAAACCACCTATGAAAATAGTTTGGATCAGATATATTTTATGTGTTTTTATCATTTTTAGACTGCACCATTTTCTATCTGTTGGTCTACGTGCATATGTTGATAGACATCTTTCGCCATTGTGGAACCTCTCGCACCACGCAGTGTTTTTAAGACGCTAAAAGATAAAATCCTTAAGACTGACTTCTCGTTCAGACAACAAACTGACTAGTTAAAAAAAATGTCGTTTTTCAAATGCCTTTTATATACACTGGGTTTCATATGACTAGAAGCACTTAAGTACTATATTCCATGTCGATTATTTGGGATTGTTAAATAGGCACTAGGGATGGGACAATATGGTTATCTCACGATTTGGTTCGATATATGATATGAGGTTCTCGATTTGAACACTTAAATGACAAAATATTACAGAAAATTAAAAATTTCTCATCAAAATAAAGTTATTTAATACACAACATAAATGCTCAAAGTTTAAATAATAACAGTTGCTCATATATTATTCTCTATAAGAAAAGATCACAAACAAATAAGCTTTCAAATATTGTGGGCTACATTCAGGCTGATCAGGTGCAGAACAAGCAATAGAACTGAACAGAACCTGTCCTGAAAAAAGTATGTGAAAGTGTACATTTATATTTTAATTAGTTGTTTGCCAACATTATTATAATCAAAATTAAACTTTGTAAAATACAAAAATTCTAAATTATATTAATTCATATTACATCATGAAATTGTATATATAATAATGATATGAGCCATCACTGTTTGAAATAATGTGTAAAATTTACAAGTAATAATATTGAGTTTACATTCATTTGTATAAGAAACACTATATAGGTTGTCACTTTAAGAGTTCAACAAGCGGCTCACAGTGTTCCGGTTCAGCGAACATTAATGAGAATCCCTCAGTTTCTTTAGCACATCCATGCTGCGCGAGTTTAAAATTTATATTTGTATCTGACTGTAAAGAGCAGAAAGGATATTTAGACACATTATTCAATGAGTGGAGTGCGCCTCATCTTTGATGGACACACATTACACAGAGGAAATTCTCCATTTTAATCTCAAGCACTTTTCATCAAAACAAGGCGATTTGCCAGGTATTCCAGTTCTTAAAGTTCTAAAAGCTAAATTCAAGCACTTTAAGGACATTGTGTGAACCCTGTAAACAGTGTAGGAAAAAAAAGCGCAGTAGGGGTAAAATCAAGTGATAGAGAGATTGTGACGTGTTTTATTTTTTTCCCCTCATTAACGCATTTCCAAATATTTTTGGCTAATAAGTTAACATACAAAATTTAGAGCGGGAGCATGACACTAAACTGATGTGGATGAACGATGTGCTACAAATAATGTTCAGTGAAAAATTTTCACTTGTCCACTAAAAATAGACAAAGTAAAACATTGAGCTGAGGATTTTAGTAATCGATCTCAAATCAATCAAAATGGAGATTGCGATGATGTACGAGTATTGAGAACTATATCAGATGTTAAAAAATAAACAGGAACTCATTGCGGGGGCATTTTTTGCCCACCTATTATGAATTTCTGGGGCATTTTTGTCAATTTCTGTGGTAGTTTTGCCCCAAGCCCCTGTTAATTTCTGACCCTGCTAGATACCAAATCTATAATGATTTCTATGTATCACAGTTAAAGCAGGAACATTTTTAATCACCAGTGCAAGACAAAAGGTTGTTTTGGTTGAATGGCTATGCTTGCTGTTCCACTAATACCTTTCCATTTCCAGCAATTTTTCTTTTGGTACAAATTCCCATTAAGGGTAGTTAGCCAAGAACAGACATGCAGTTTTTACCTCCTCTCGTACAGAAGGTTGGACACCATGCTCATGAAGGTCTTTGGCTTGATCTGCCGTCCTTCCTTCAGCTCATACAGGTTCAAGCGGAACTTCAGTCTTTGAGATCTAGCCAGAATAATAGAGAAAAAGTGAAAACCAGAAGGCATTAAAAAGGCAATTAAAGGAGTAGTTCACCCTAAAATGTAAATACTCTCATCATTTACTCACCCTCATGCCATCCCAAATGTGTATGATTTTCTTTCTTCTGCAGAACACAAAGATTTTTGGAAGAATATCTCAGCTCTGTAGGTCCATTCAATGCAAATGAATGGTCCCCAAAACTCTGAAGCTCCACAAAGCACATAAATGCAGCATAAAAGTAATCCATACAACTCTGGTGGATTCTTTTGAAGTGATCCAACCGGTCTGGGGTGAGAACAGACCAAAATGTAAAAACAATTTCCACTGTTCATCTTGCCATTGCAGTCTCTAGCCACGATCATGCTTTCAAGCTCAATTACACTTCCTAGCATTTGAAGCAAGCACAGAGCGCATCATGATCGCCAAGAAGACTGCTGATGTCAAAATTCATAGTGAAAAATAAGTTACATTTCGGTCTGTTCTCACAAAAAAACGATTGGATTGCTTCAAAAGAATCCACCAGATTCGTATGGATTACTTTTATACTGCCTTTATGTGCTTTTTGGAGCTTCAATATTTTGGTCACTATTCACTAGCACTGTAAAGACCAACAGAGCTGAGATATTCTTCTAAAACTCTTTGTGTTCTGCAAAAGAAAGAAAGTAATGCAAATCTGGGATGGCATAAGGGTGAGTAAATGATGAGAGAATTTTCATTTTTGGGTGAACTTTCCCTTTAAATGCTTTGGTGTCAATACACAGAAACACGATATAATATTGAGTGTTTAATACAAAATGCATTTGACAGTGTGTACTTACACGGTCTGTACATCTGTGGCCAGGCCTGCCAGCCCGATGTAGAGTCTGTCTCCCATGGGGAAAATTTTCTGAAAGTCGGTGGTAACCAGCTGTGCTTGGATACCAAACCTCCGGTCTGATGCTATTGCCACACAGTCCTTTCCACGCATCGCCATGACGGCACCTCCATTATATGACATAATAGACTATAGGCAGAATACAATGATGAGAACAAATGAGACAACAGAACTAATATCTATTGATATAAAGCAATTTCATTTTCCATACATACTAACTAGACAAATTATATATATATATATATATATATATATATATATATATATATATATATATATTTTTTTTTTTTCTTCATGATTTTAAAAGGGTATTTTACCACTATGAATATATGTGCAATCCAACCCAAACTTGAAAATGCTTATAAAGCATAACAGCTAATACTAATCAAGTAAATTTAATACACTGAATTATCCTTATACTACATTATGATAAGGCACATCTCAGCATGACTGGTCAATATCCATATCTGGCCCAGGCAGCCAAGTGCAACAGTGTTAGTTTCGTTTTAAAATCGATCCATTTGTATAATCCAGCAGAATAGTACTCACTCTATACAACTCCATAATGGGTAATATATGCATGCAGCACGCCTATTACTTTAAGAAAATTTCGGTAAAAAAAAAAAAAAAAAAGATTTATGGGCTACAAGTTAGGATAAATAACTTTAGCACAACACTAGCCCTGAAAGATGAGATGGCAAATAGCTAAAGTGCTAATTTTATACAATCACACCCAAAAACACTTAATTATTCGAAATCATCTTACCATGATGACAGAAGTGAAAACAGGTACCACTATGAAGACCCGTATGTGAATTTATATGTGCGAGTTAAATGTCTTGTTTATATAGCTGTAGACCTGTCACACACGGTGACTCCACACTTTCTTTCAAGCGCTTCTCAGCTAGTCCTGCTATAGTGACGTCATTTCCAGCCTGTTCAGCCGCTACAGCGCCCCTGATGGACAAAACCCGCACCTGACTCATTCTACCTCCACTGCGCAAAGGAAAATCGCTTTTTGCATGTATTCATTCTGAAAATAAATGTACTTTTGCCTATGGAAATGCAGGGATCCTGATTAATTTAAACAAATACATTAAAATATAACAACAACAACAACAACAAATAAAACAAAATATATTGTATGTCCGCTCAAGCCGATAGGGGCAGTAATGCGTTTGGTCCATTCACCTCTGTATGATGCGAAGGACAGGAGAAGAAAACACAATGCTAAACAAAAACAAAAAACTAAAATGGAGTCGGAGGAAGTCTTTAAATGCAAGTAGCACCTTATTTTTTTATGTATCAGTAGATTATGTAGTCTAATTTATTTATCTAATTCTTTCTCAAAAAGGTGATGCTGCATCAAATCAGTAACAGCCAGCCGATGCACTAATATGCTTAATTTGTCCATGTATGTACTCTATAATATTTAAAGTGGTGGTTACAGGCAAAATAACTTAAACAGTCATGTTTGTGCTTTTAGGGACTGATGCCAACACTACCGATCTGATTGTATGGCGAGTCAGCAACAACAGTCTGTTTACAGGCAAAAGAAATGCAGCCATCAAAGCCTTTGAGTGAGTAAGACCAGTCCTGACTTAGTGTTATGCCTTCATCTGCTCGCATCTTTGACATGTTTTTGATCTGTCAAATCCACAGACTTTATGTCAAAGAGAAACAACTGCAAGGGAAAGTTACCCCTGCTTGGGTTAGAAAAAAGTGGGAGAATCTAAAACAGAAGTACAAGGTGATGGCATGCATTAATTCAGCTTGTTTGCAAGTTAGCAATAGATTACAATACAGTATACATTTACAAATCAATGCCTTTTTCTTAAAGCTAACTGTTTGGTCAGTCACAATTCATGTGGCTTTGATTGCAGGACCTTAAGAGTCTCAGTATAGTTGGAGGGGACACAGCAATTGCAACCTGGAAGTGGTATGCAATCATGGATGGTGCACTGAGTTCCGAGATCCCTTTTAGCCCCCTCATTACACCGGTCCACGGGTCCTCATCCGCTCAGGATGCTCCTCCCATCAAGCAGAGGAAGGAGGAGGACTGGATGAAAGCCCTGCGGGAGATGGAGAGAAGACAGGAGGAACGAGAGAGACGATCGGCGGAGAGAGAGGACGAAAGAGACAGACGGGCCGCAGCAAGAGAGGAGGAGAGAGACCGAAGGGCTGCAGAGAGGGAGACGGAACGGGATCGAAGGGCCACAGAGAGGGAAGATGAGAGAGAGAGAGAGGCGCTGGAGAGGGAGATGAGGAGAGAACGAGAGATGTTTGCGAGAGAGGAACGGTGGGAGAAAGAGATGCTGGCTAGAGAAGAGAGGCAGGAAAGGGAGCACAGAGAAAGAGAGGAGAGGAGAGAAAGGGAAGCTGCTGCTAGAGAAGAAAGGCTCTTTAAACTCCTGGAGACATTTCTGGCCAACAAATAAAACAGTTACTGATGTGATTACATTCCAAGAATTGCCTATTTTCTACTAATAAACTATTTTGGTTTGCATTTCTTGTCATGTGTGTAGTTCTTTTGTGAGATTACTGTTGCACAAATCCAACAAATACTATTGATTAATTTAGTAATAATTACAGTGTTACAATGGATAATAAAACCAACAAGACCTCTTTGTCATAATTAAATAATTTATTATTACACAAATCCAACAGATAGCACATTACTGACAAACAATAATATATCTACAGAATAGCACATCAACAGTAACTCAAAAGGGAAGCTGCCAACATGTTAAGCCTTTACAATCTAAATATATATGGGTGAGAGACACATTCAATTATATTAAGTCAGTTTATTTAACGCTAGATTATGTGAGGTATCTGAAAAAAGATTACACTGTTTTATGCTGAGTCATATTAAGCAAAACACTGACAGAAACCACAGAATGAAAGAAACAACTAACTTCAACATAATAGAGCTGTTCAGGTTGTAGTCCAAATATACGGAAGAGAATTAGTATTGTTGTGTCAACAGGCACGTACACTTACATGCCTGTGGTAGTTGTAATCCTTACTTAGCAAATTGTTAGCAGCATACATACAACAAACACAGTGGCTTAAAAAATTCACGTTTGGGGTATGACTATGTAATTTATGTCAGGGTTGGGGAGTAACGGAATACATGTAAGGGGATTACGTATTTAAAATACAAAATATAAGTAACTGTATTCCATTACAGTTACAATTTAAATCATTGGTAATTAGAATACAGTTACATTCAAAAAGTATTTTAATTACTGAAGAGATTACTTTACATTTTATTGTCATTTGTTTCATTTAATATTTAGTCCTTTCAGATGGAAAACATTTATACATATAAAGGATGCGATCCAAAGTGCATTTGAACAGCGGTGAAGCACATTCTTATGATGTGATACATTCATACGAGCAGACAGAGAATTAAATTTGAAGTTTGGAGAAGAAGAAACAGAAATAAACCTTGTGTAAATTGTCAGCTTTACACTAAGATAAAATGCTATTTCTAGCCATTTTACATGCACGTTACCAGGCAAGATCATATTTTTTTTATCAAGAAAATTCACAATGGATCATAATTTCTTTTTTTCTAGTAAGACCTTTGATATTACGGCAAAAATCATATTCTTGATAATAATTTTTGTATTGTTTTCCTGTAAAAATATCTAAAAATCCTTAAAACAAGATCAATTAGATTTTTCTTGTTTTAGAAACAACACTGCATAAGATATTTAGGATTTTCAGAGAATGTATTTTTAATATGTATTTTGTCTTACTGTACTGGCAGAGTTTTTATTGTCAAAACAAGTGAAAAAATAAAGTAATCCAAAGTATTTAGAATACGTTACTGCCTTGAGTAATCTAACGGAATACATTACAAATTACATTTTACAGCATGTATTCTGTAATCTGTAGTGGAATATATTTAAAAAGTAACCCTCCCAACCCTGTTTATGTTATAGAACAAAAGTCCAGTATCTTCAAGTAATGTTTACCACAGACCTTATTTCACCCATAAATCCAAAACTGACATTATAAAAACCCATAGGAAATTCCAGAGGGAACACATGGCGAATTAGCCTTTCCGGGTTCGCCAACAAATAAACATCATGGCTGAACAGCTCTATTGGGACAATAGCTGGAAAAATGCTTAGAATGTTTCCTCAATTTTAGAAAGTGTTTCCTGAGGTTAATTTGGCCTTAAAGGTGCTGTAAGTGATATTAACCGTTTTGGAACTTCCATAAGACCTAGCTGTCTAATTAGACATGCCCCCCTCTATCCAAAACCACACGCTTGGAGATTGCTGTAATCAGAGATTACTAAGAGCATCTCAGTTTCACAGGTGGGAACAATAAATATGCAATTTGATGTCTGACATTGTACAAGTAGCCTACAAGTATGCTGGTTATCAAAAGCAACAGCAGCAAAATAGAGTTCTCATGTGACAAAAGGACAACTCTCAAACTGACACTCTCAGCTTCCCGCTATCAATCCACCTTTTTCCTAAATGCGGCAGTGTTGCATGATTCGTAACGAAAGCCTGTTTTTGTCTTCTGGTCTCCAGTGTTTTCACTCGCATCGGCATATATTCAGGGGTTCTCAACGGGGGGTGGAACCCCTGGTGTTCAAAGGATGCCAGGGGGCGCTAAGAGCAAATTAGTAGAGAGGGGGACGTTAGGTTACAAATGGGGGGGGGGGTGTTTATCAGTCATAATGATCAAATCTATCGACAAGTTCTTCTTAGCGTTAAAACGTTTATCTAGACTTTGAGTATATCAGCTGATTTTCAGTTATATGGGTTGGTACTCATTTGTACCACGGTTCATCTGATTTTAAAGTCTAGCGACGCATCTGAAGTGTCTGGTTCACCAGCGTCAAATACACATTCGGAGGCACAACCTCGGCTAATGCACCTGTATGGCTCTGTAGATGGATACGAAGTTGGCAGGCGTTTATCAAAAAAAGGTTGAGAACCACTGTTCTAAGCGGATAATGTGTTGTTTAGCGTATTCAATTCGGAAAAACTGGCTCTATAGTGCCGATATTTTAGAGAGTTGCGATGACCATTTTTTGACAGTGCCTCACCTGAGGTGAGTCTACTTTGAGTTGTTATGACAGCCAACAACTGCAAAAGTTGAGCCTGAACTAATTTGTACTCCAACTAACTCTTAAAATGGTTGTTGTTCTCCATCTAGAACGCTCGTATTGGTTATTCTTTCATGACTTCTTATGGAGACAGTCCAGCGTGGCACTACCCAGTGGTTAGTCAGGAAAACTGTGGATATACACTCACTGAGCACTTAATTAGGAACACTATGGTACTAATAAAGTGACCGACATGGTCTTCTGCTGTTGTAGCCCATCCGCCTCAAGGTTCATAGTGTTGTGCATTCTGAGATGCTATTCTGCTCACTACAATTGTACAGAGGGATTATCTGAGTTACCGTAGCCTTTTTGTCAGCTCGAACTAGTCTGGCCATTCTCTGTTGACCTCTCATCAAAAAGGAACTGCTGCTCACTGGATGTTTTTTGTTTTATGCACCATTCGGAGTAAACTCTACAGACTGTTGTGCGTGAAAATCCCAGGAGATCAGCAGTTACAGAAATACTCAAACCAGCCCGTCTGGCACCAACAATCATGCCACGGTCGAAATCACTTAGATCACATTTTTCCCCATTCTGATGGTTGATGTGAATGTTAATAAAAGCTCCTGACCCATATCTGCATGGTTTTAAGCACTGCACAGCTGACACAAATTGGCTGATTAGATAATGCCATGAATATGTAGGTGTAAAGGTGTTCCTAATAAAGTGCTAAGTGTATAGGTTGCCCTATGAATGGTCAGAATGACTGACAGGCAGAAAGTGCATCAAAGTCTTTTGATTGGCTAAACAACGAACCTGACCGTTTTCCCAGCTGTTTACAGAGCATAGGGGCTGTTACATCTGACAGGTAATAGGGATGTTTTCTGCGTGTCATTTCATAAAAAAAATTCACTTACAGCACCTTTAATTAATATAATAATCTAGATCCCCAATAGAAAAGCATCTGCTCAAGAACAATTTTCCAACTCTAAGTTAATCCATAAATTGCTGTGAGATTACTTATATTTGTAATAGCACACACAATTTGGCACAAATATAATATTTGGCTTTAATATTATACAAGCATCTATATTTTCCTAAAATAAAGCATTTCTAATATTTATTCTATATATCTAATTAATATATATTCCTCTAAATAAATACTATGATAGATGACAAATATTAAGAATACATCTATGTAATTAAATATTCAGTTTTTGTTGTTTATATGATTTTGACACAGAATACTTTGATGATCTCTTTATAAGGTTTAGATTCAAAATGATATCTAACAAAAGACTAAACGGTGCAACACAGAAATGCACATTACTCTGCTTTCATTGTTGGATAATATTACGCACAGTGCTTAATAAATACTTATAGTAATTGCAAAGGGTGTCCCATGACAGCTTTGTATGGTTTTATGCTTTCCCTTTGACCAGAGAAACAAAATTTAGAATGTAAGCTGAAAACTAAGCACAGTATCTAAGCCCTGGTATTTGCTTCTCAACTTTCTATTACATTAGTAAAGTATTGTACACTTTAATCCTGCAGCTGAACATTCTCAGACGTGAGACTCATCCAGGTCCAGGTCAACAGGGGAGAGGGGGAGTGGGGAGAGTGCATGGGGTTTGAGTAGTGAAGTCAGGAGTGGGTTCTCCATTCCACCGTCCTCTCCTATACTAACGGAGAGCTCAGTGTTCTGCAGAAGCCCAGAGGTCTCCTCATCCTCCGGACTTTCTCTGATCTGGGTTGGGGTCAGCCGGGAAGGAGTGCTCAAGACAGGGAGGGGAGGAGGAAGAGGGGAGCAGACTCTAGAAGTGGAGCCAGAGGTGGCCGAGGGGGTGGGAGATAGACTGCTTCTTACACTCCCCTGATCTTTCCTCTCTTTATTCTCAAACTGAGGGACCTACAGTTAAGATAGAGCACATGCTTTGTAAACTATTGATTTCAGGATATAAACAGCTAAAATTGATTTTAAAAGGCAAGTCTTTCCACTCATTGCTCACCATGCATTATGGAAGCCTTCATATTCGAACCAATGCTTAAGAACTTAAAAATTCAAACAAAATAGGATGTGTGTAGCGCACAACTCTACAAGTTTTAATTCAAATAATGTTGTTTTATGACAGACAGTGGGATAAATCAGACCTGTGGCCGTGCTGGGCTGTGCTGGGCAGTTTTGATACTGGGTGATGAGGACTCTGATGGGATGGAGGGAGAGTGACCTCCTGCCATATAGCTTAGCCTCCCGCTCTCTGTGGTCCCTGGCAGGCCGGGGCTGGGAGTGGCAGAGGGAGATCTGCCAGCCGCTTCCTGCTGGGTCTCAGTGAAAGTGACAGACCTCTTTTGGTCACCATGTGCTGAAGCATTTTATAAAAGATTAGAGATTCATTAGACTCTGTTCATTACATGATAATTGCATAAAATATGTCAAATATTAAAAGGAACACTTTACCCAAAGCCAACAATTCTGTCATCAATTACTCACCCTTATGTCGTTCCAAACATGTAAGAGGTTCTTTCTTCCATGGAACACAAAAGGATAATTTTATTATTTTTTATTTTTTATTTTTTACTAGTATTTCTTTTTTTCCCCCAAGCAATTACAAAGAATAAAGACTGGAGCTTTCAAGCTTTAAAAAGGATGCAGAAATACTGTTAAGATACCAAAGTATCATTAAAGCAGTTAATATGGCTTGTGCATTAAATATATAATATTAATTTGTCTTGAAAAAAAAAAAAAAAACCAGACCAAAAGTTATGTCATTATTCACGGAAAATTCTGACATCGACACTAGGTTATCCTTGGCTTCATGAGTTCATGAGAGAGGTAAAGAGGTCTGATTATTGAAAAAATAATTCTTTTAAAATGAGTCTTTTCAATGTAACGGTTGATCCAGTCCACAAGATCAGTCTGAATGGTTTGTTTACAAATGAATGTCAATGACCCAGTCATATTGAAAGTGAATATCTGTTCCTCATAAAAAGCTATTGTATGACTTCAGATGATTTGGAACATAGTATATGAGACGAATGGACCACTTATGATACGTTAATGGTGCTTTTGCTTAATTTTTGCAGCTTGAAATCTTCTGTCCCCATTCATTGTAATTACATAGGAAAAAACACCAGTACCAATTTTTAAAATTCTCCTTTTGTATTCTACTGAAGAAAGAAATTCATACAGGTTTGGAACACCAACAATGTGTGTAAATGATGACAGAATTAAAATTTTTGGATGAACTAATCATTTAAATATTGTGGACACTTAGCCCCCATTTTTCTTTTAATGTATCATGAGCTTTCATTTTTTTAAGTGGTCATATAAAAACACACCCCTGTCGAGTGGCTTATTCTTTGGCTGAATGCTTCTGCGGGTTGTTGAGAGTCTGGCTCCTTGACGTCCACGAGACTCATCCTGCACCCTCTGTATGGATAGCAGAGGTCGCCGTAGCTACAAGACACAATGCCTTAGTTTTATAATTTTGAGATAATATATAGAATGCAAAAATAAATAAATAATAAAAAAATAAGCTGGACTGTGTTCTGAAATCTCACCTGCCTAAGCCCTCTCTTACGACCGAGAGGTGGTTGGATTAGCAGATTCTGCTGCCCTGGTTCACTCTGCACACTGGCAACCCTACAGAATACAGTCACAGAATAGACACACCAACCAAGTTTTGAGTTTTAACTGCTTGGAGAGATGAACACAATCCCTGTTAAATCCTCCTGATAGATGGGAGAGTTAAGAGGAAATGTGTCCCTTACACACATCCCCATCAGTTTATAGCCCTCCACCAATCAAACACAGTGACAGAGACAAATCAGAAAGCATGAATCGCAGGTCAGAGCCTGCAATGTCATCCACAAAAATTAGGGGAATAGAGGAGCTGGTATGGCAGTGTTAGCATAAAGTAACCATCAATGTAAACTAAGCCATTTTGTACAAAAAAAATTTAGACTTCCTCTGATGGCAGATCTCCTAAATGCCGCTTAGAAAATAAATATCTTAACGTCTAATGTTTTATCTTTTACTTTACAACTGCAAGACCATACTCCCAAGCCCCACAGATTCCCCCCAAGAGAGGAACTCCAATTTGAGCAGCAAGAAGCCTGAAACATGAGTGGACACCATGACGACATGAGGCTCACTGGAGATGACATGAGCACTACAAAGTGATAATAAATAGATGGCCATCATTGTCCCTAGGCAAAAGAGAAAGAAAGAAAGAAGCCTGGAGAGAATGAGAAAATAGAGAAAGAAAGATTGGAGAAAATGATAAAAGAGAGAAAGAAGAAGGAAAAAGGAAGAAAGAAAGAAAGAAAGAAAGAAAGAAAGAAAAAGAAAGAAACTTTGGAGACAATGATAAAAGAGAGAAACAAAGAAAAAAATGAGAGAAAGAAAGAAAGAAAGAGAGAGAGAAAGCAAGCAAGAAAGAAAATAAGAAAGAAAGAAAGATTGGAGAAAATGATAAAAGAGAGAAAGAAAGAAAAAGAAAGGAAAAAGGAAGGAAGAAAGAAAGAAGTTTGGAGAGAATGATAAAAGAAAAAAGAATGAATGAATGAATGAATGAAAGAAGTTGGAGAGAATTATGAAAAGAAAGAATTAATGAAAGAAGCTACAACAGAATGAGAAAAGAAAGAAGAAAGAAATAAAAGAAAAGAAAAGAAAGAAAGAAAAAGGAAAAAGAAAAAGAAAGTTTGGAGAAAATGATAAAAGACAAATAAAATAAATAAAAAATAAATAACAGAAAAGAAAGACAGAAAGAGAAAGAAAGGAAAAGAAAGAATGAAAGAAAGACATTTTGAGACAATTAATAAAGGAAGAAAGAAGCTAGGAGAGAATGATAAAAGAAAGAAAGAAAGAAGTTTGGAGAGAATGATAAAAGAAAGAAAATATAAAAAGGAAGAAAGAAAAATAAAATAAATGAAGTTTGGAGAGAATGATAAAAGAAAGAAAGAGAGAAATAAAATAAAGAAAAAAGAAAGAAACTAGGAGAGGATGAGAAAATAAAGAAAAAAGAAAGAAAAGTGAAAAGTGGCTTGTAAAGGATGAGAAGGGAGAGAGAGATCCTAGTGAGGAGTCGGTTGGATGTGATGAAGAGGGACGGCAGGCCCAGATCCGGCACACAGACGGTGAGACACTGTACACACAGGGCTGTGAAA
The DNA here is from genome assembly GCF_019703515.2 of Myxocyprinus asiaticus. Lineage (NCBI taxonomy): Eukaryota > Metazoa > Chordata > Actinopteri > Cypriniformes > Catostomidae > Myxocyprinus > Myxocyprinus asiaticus. The sequence continues at coordinate 36,718,942 of NC_059352.1, read as the reverse complement.
CTGTACCTAGAAAGGTTACCCTCCTCCAGAAGCCCCTGGGATTCATCTAGCACATTGGGTTCACTGCAGAGTTGGGCAGGGAACAAGGTTAGGGAAATATAAGAGACATGCAACCCCACCCCCCCCAGCTGTAGATCAGCCCTATCTTAAAGAGAAAAATAAGGTAAGATTGGCTAGATACGGTTATGTCATGTAGACAGTCTGTTTGGAGTTGTTTGTTGTTAGAATGAACTTTAGTTTTAAAGGGGTGTGTTTACCTGTGACTGGGCAGCATGGTGCTTATGCTTGGCTCAGGCCGAGTGGCGGCTGAACCCGTGGCGTGACTGGAGAAGCGCCGCTGGGAAATGAGTCTGGGGAGGAAAGCCTCGTGCTCACTTACCACACTGGGAATGCTTATGGAGTCGTCTGAAAGAGAGCGAGAGAGTACAAATGCGTGTTAATATGGATCATTCAACAACATTATGCTTTGTTATATTACCCTGAAATAAGTTACCACAAAACTAGTTACCACAGCTGCAATGGGGTTTCTAATACAGCTGCTGAGTGAGTGACAGTAAATTTGGCATCTTCTCTATTCTGACGGTCTACCGCCCTGTTTTTTTCTTCTTGTGGATAGTGGAAAGTAATAGTAAATTTTTTCTTTTAAAATTGGAGCAAATGGGTAAGAAAAAAAATATTTGCTGTGGTCTTATGTTCACCACTATAGAAGTTTACCCTGCAATAGTTTACTTCTGCATTCCAAAACCTGGAAGTGTGATAAAGGTCTATTGTAGAAATGCACAATTTGCCGTCAGCCATGAATAATTTATTCCACGAGCGAAAGTGGGGTCCGATAACAGGGGGTTTACAGAGATAAAGCAAATCAAGTAGTATTCAACTGCTCAAGGCAACCCAGCTCCATGTAAAATAAAGTAGCTTTTATACTGTATGGCTCCTGATATGACTGGAGTCTTCATCTCATATGAGTGTACACATTTTAAACATATTTTTCAAAAGTACTATTTGTTTCTTAAGCTACATTTCATTTAATTTGAACAAGGACACATTACTGAGAGCACCTTTAATGCGAGATTTAAATAACTGCATTTGCCTGTAGAACATGCTTCCTCATTCCCTTAAATCATGAAAAGGAATGAGTCTGTCAGAGAACTTCTGCACCCCAAAGTTTAAGAAGAAAATAAAGAGGAAGAATGACACACTTTCCTCCTCCTCCTCATCAGTGCGGCTGAGTGTGTCCTGCGAGGGCTGGCGTGAGGGTTGGCTCTCCTGCTCCCAGACAGTTCCTGTACCAGTATTTGAGCGGGACATGGTGGCCAGACTCAACCTGTATGCAGAGGTTGATGTGCCAACAGTACTAATGGAAGTCTTTCCCTGGTATGCTGTAGATAAATAAGAAGAAACAAACAGAACAGGGTTTTTCATTCTATACTTAACCGTTGATTGACGATTTTGTAAACCCAGGGTAATACAATGTGGAAGTACAATGTGGAATCTCGAAACCTGATTAGCCAGGATTAATTGTTAACCCAGAATAAACTATGAGTAGCTTAAAACATGGAACAACAACAGAAAAAGCCAGTTCTCACCAGCGCCGCTGTGCACAGCCTCTTTCAGGATCTTGAGCTCATTGTTGAACTCGGCGAACAGAGAGCTCTTGCAGAGGGAACGTGGGATGAAACGACGCTCCAGTTGCTCTGCGATGTGGTGACGGGCCGTGATCTCCTCCTGAGACTCAGCTGGCTGGGTCAGCAGCTAAGAGCAGAGAAATGGGGAAGAGGGACATTTAACAGCTTGGTAATGTGTAACAACCTTAACGAAGAATGAAAAGAAAATTAGCAGAAGAAAGAGATAGGAGACTTCAGAAACTTTAGAGTGGTTGCAGATAGCCTCAGAACCTGCCCACCTTGCACTGTATGAAGGGACGCAGAAGAATGAAGATTGGTATTCGTGTGCGCACAATGAAGTCGATGAAATCCCAGAAAGCCAGACCGCCAACTTTCCTCAGGGCCATTTCCTTGACCTGCAGACTCAGCTTGTACCACTGATTACCTAACTGTCGCTCAAAGCACACTAAGACCACCTTTAAAGCTAGAGAGATTAAAAAAAATGTAATCCACTATGTACAATGTGGTTCAAAAATCCACTTGTAAAAATGCTTTTATTTTTTTCCATTAAAAATTATATTATAAGCTTGTTTGAAACATCTCCACAATTTCAGTATCTGGCATGTCTCTTTTTCACTTTTAAAGACCGCATGCACTGGAACTAGCATGACATAGCATGGAAACCAGACCTTTCATTCCAATGGGTTAATTGGTTAGTCACAACTTTGCTTATTTGATTAGTGACCAAGAAACCTTGCAGATTCTTAAATAGTAATTATTATTCATTTTATGTCATAACCTTTCTTTGTTTTAAATTTTTCAACCTGTTTATTTTCAGGTTTAAATATTTTGAATCTCTGACTTTCAAATGTGGACTTTTGAACATCACTCTATAAAATGTAGAAACATATTTCAACATTGATCTTTTTTTTTCTTTCTTATATTGCCCCATCTACCCCCTTCTACAGCTCTAGTACCAAGGTAAGCAGCCTGGCTGGTGGATTCAGCGAGTCCCTCTCGACGCAGGTCTTTCCCAGTGTCTCCTGGAGTGGAGCAGTGTGCAGGAGAGGCGTCCAGCACAAAGTTCTTACTGCGGGAGGTGCTGATGATGCGTGGAGGTAACAGGATGTTGAGGACCGTCTGCAAAAGTAGGAATATCTCCGGCTGCTCCAGATGAGGACTGTCTGTGAGGGAGAACACAAACATACAGTATGCGTGATACTGTGCTTCTCTACGCAATCACATTAGATCAACTTTGAGCATATTTAAATGTTACTAGCTCTGTTTTAGTCCTGAAGCACACCTTTACTCCCTGAGCCCACAGTCAATACAAACGGAATCAAAAGGTTAAGCAGCATCCCCTCTCGTCTCTCCTGATTGGTGAAGGGGGAGATCACATGACTGAGTGGGAAGTCATCCTTTAAAGCCTAGAATTGGAGGAATATTAAGACATTAAACATGTGCGTGAGTGTTGGCAAAACAATAAACTGATAAAACAGAATAGGATTATACCTGGATCTGCATGGCAACCAAACGCACAACTGCTGTACTGAAGGGAAGAGGAGGGGACAGGTAAGGACTCAGATGCAACAAGGGCAGTCCATCTGCTACACTAGAGGGTCCCACCACGCCCATCACCTAAACACACACATATACTGCATATGTAAGCACATACACATACACATATACACATCACTCGTTGAAGTGAGAACAAAAGAGGAGATTATCGGCAGCGCATTTTTGGGACTAACCAGGTTGACACAGACGTTGATAAGAGATCGCAGGTGTGGCAGGAAGGAGATAATGGGCTGCCGATGGAGTGTCAAACAAATCCCTTCAATCAGACTGCTAGCAGCCTCCCACTCCACCTGTCGCCTGCAAAAACAAAACATGGGCATATTCATCTCACACACTTTCACAAGATATCAGATATCAAAAAGGCATCTTGTAATACATTTTAAGCCACTGGTCACTTGCTAAAACCCATTTGGGCATTAAAAAAATTATGTTTACTGCACTGATAATTGCACAAGTTTAGTTGGCTATCAGGTAATACAAAATTCCACACTGTTTTACAATAACACTAACTTTATGGAATAGTTTACCCAAAGTTTACCCCAATAGTTTACCCTTCTGTAGAACACAAAAGGTGAATTTTTAAAGAATTTTCTGGCCAATCTTTTCCATATAGTGAAAGAATGATGACTGGGACTGTCAAGCTCCAAAAAAAAATTAAAAAAAAAAGCACCATAAAAGGACAGTCAGTAGCTGGGTTTCCATTCAAATGTTTTTGAATGGGTCATAAAACGCTAACACGTGTTTTCTAGATGTTAACAGATTTGTTGCCAAGTATGTATGACAATGATAGTAAGCATTTATGGAGTTAAAAATCAACATTTAGAAAATGTCACATGGATGTGAGGTGTACATGTTAGATTTACACTAGATTTGATCGCATACGCGTTACTGGTTTCTCTTGATATTACTTATGAGACTGGTGATTTCTCGAGAAGGATATAGCTGCAGGTTGAGCTCCAAAAGGGGGCGGGAGCTCCAAACTGCCAGCAAAGACAAACAGAACCCCTAACCCAACCATTTCCCTGACCCTAACATTAATCATGGGTGGAAGTGCATCTCCCTTTTGGAATGGGTCCAACCCCCTTCCGGAATTTCCCTGCCCTCCTTTGGAGTTTCCTCCCCCGTTTTGAGATCTCAGGGCTTTCTCAGCTAGTCAGAATCATTGTTCGAAAATTGTACGAGAGAGAGAGATGCATATTTTCCTCTGCAATGCTGATGTGTGTGTGCAACAAGCAGTTTTAACAGGAGAGTTTTTAGATTTATGAACAGCTGGTGAGGGCCCACTTTAACAAGCAGATATGGGTTAAAGACTTCCGAATGTCAAAGGCTATGTTAGAAGAATTGCGTGCCAAGGTTGGACCTCTCTTTGGGCCAATCACATCAAACTACCACACACACTTGAATGGAAACCCAGCAAAGAAGACTATTTTTATGAACCTGACAACAAATTAATTGAAAAGATCTGATTCAGAAGAACTATTCTTTCATGAATTGTTCATGAAATGTTCATTCTAGTGGTGCACCAATCAGGAAATTTGAGGCTGATATAGCGATATTTTTAACACCGACATTTTAACACTGTGGTTGTCCGATACTGATCCAATCACCAATATACATTTTTAAAGTGCCCCTTGCCACACTTTTACAAGTTAAATGCTTCAGTTGTATGTTTATGCCCCATACAGCAAAATTACGGTAAATTTACATTAACTGTGAAATGCTAACATTTATTTGAATTAAAAACAGTTATGAGGGACATTCCAGAATTAGAGGAGATTTTCTGTCCCAGCCAAAAGTTTTCACAGAATAGACGCTCAGAATGCTCAGAATACTGAAAAAAATGTACTTGCTCTAAACAATAAAGCCATCTTAAAAAAAAAATTGTTAATATAAAAAAAGAAAATCATTCAAATTCAAGCATACCCCTTAAAATATCTATTTTTACTTATCCCATCTTGTTAATGACCAAATTGCATGTCAAATATAATTGTTAAAATGAGTGTTATTTTTTTTAAATTTTTTGTGTGATGTGTTTGATAAAAGTGTCTTTTAATGGTGTAAAAAATGGTTGTGTGCAACATCTTGTGTTCAACCCTGTTACCGACAGGGTCACATGGAAAACAGGTAATTACATAATCAACAAATTTGCTAACGGCATGGCCATAAGAAAAGTAATTTCATTCTTCCTTTTTCAATATTTGTATCAGCTTTTCAGCATTGGCTGCCTTTATCGATCTAAACAACTCAACCATGTAACTAACATTATCAATATAAAAGAGTACTTATTTCATTAGTTTTTTTTATAATTACATAAATATGACTGTAATAATCTTGACATTGACATTTCATTCCCAAATTAATAACTTTCCTTGAAAATTGCTAATATTAGCATGAGTGTGCAACCCTGTAACCATTTTTTAAGTAACAGGTTTGCACCCTCATCAGTATTCTTAAAAGGTTTAAAATTTATTTTTGATGCCTAAGCTGGACGAATACAGTTTTCTGAAGGTTTATTACCTCTTTTCATAAAATACATAACAAAAAATGTGAACTAAACCAGTACAATTTTGAAGAGTATTGATACCTAAATTGTCCTCCAATTCTGGAATGTCAAATGAATAGTTCTGTTGTCACTACCAGAGAATATTGTGACATACTGGCAACTAGTAAACACCATGAGAGCATCACCATCACCACACAGCAGAGATATGTTCAAAAATAAGAAAGATATATCCATTACAAGCTTCAAACTACTCCAGTGACTAATCATTAGTTTCTATGATTTGTTCATCATTTTTAGCGTTTTGTTGTAATGCAAATCACTAATCATTGAGCAACTGCGTGAAGACGCAGTCCCGTTATTGAAGATTAAACTGTTAAAGATGTAAGTAGTTGTACTGTGACAAACATATATCTCTGATGTAAATCAGGAATCTCTCAAAATAACGCTGGGATGAGTGACTGATGAGAGACTGAGAGCATGCATGTTTGAGTGACACTAAGAGCGTGCATAATCGCTCAAACCAATAATTGCCAATAATTCACTCTCCAGTGGCCCAAAATTTCATGCTTCAAATGAAGATTTGGCCGATTGATTGGTGCATCCCTAGTTCATTCATAAACTCTCCCCAAAGAGAGACAGGATGGATGTTAAGATTTTCAGTGGATAATGACTTATATTTCAGTCTGTTCCTCACATAAAGCTATTGCATGGCTTCACAAGACTAGGAATATAACACACAAGTTTTATGGACTACTTTTATGGTGTTTGTTTTTTATCATTTTGCTTCATACACTTTCATTATATGGAAAAGAGTGGACATAATCTTCTTCAAAATTTCTTCCAAGGAAGAAAGTCATGTAGGTTTGGAACGACAGAAGTTTCTTTTTTTGGTGAACTATTCCTTTAAGTGAGACAATATATTTAAACATACTTGTTGCTTTAATACATTTAGTCCACCTTCAGCTTTTTAAATCACAATACTATAATAAAGATAATGGAGATAATGGAAGACAAAGCACAAACACCAGCACAAAAGCAGCAGCCGACCATCACATCTAAGAGATGTGATAACACTGAAGAGGCCAGCAGAGCTCCACCAGAGCAGACAGAAACACAGATGGTGGAGGGCTAGAGATCAGTGTGAGGACATACCTGGTGCACAGAGCCTGAGGGCGAACGCACCTGAGTGTGGGCATCTTATGAATCTTGTTAAACATGCGATCCAGCCTCTTCAGAATAAGGATGAGGGCAGGACGAACCGCCTCTGCTGACCAATCGGTGATGGGTAGCATCTCTGTGATGTAGCGGCGCAACCCTCTGCTCTCCATGGTCATTGTGTCGTAAGGGGCCAGTTTTAGAAGGGAGTGGGCAATTTCTGCTAGTCTGGAGGACATAAAGGCTTGAATTATAACTAGGGTGTCAATCGATTAATTAAAAAAAAACATGATATGCCAATTAATTGCAATTATTCAACAGTCTGTCTGGACAAGAGGCATTCCAAGAGTGCTGTTAACTCTTTTAGCTCTGAGACACTTACCTGTTTGTATCACTCGGCTTGTGTTTGTGGCGTTCCAAACATAAGAGTAGCTAGATGTGTGAATTTTCATTCATCCCTATGACATTAAAGATTTGAGCCAACAGGTGGTGACAAAAGACCATCTTGCGTGTGATATGAGCGAGTTGCGCTGACATTGACAAACTGTGTGTTGTCAGTCAGTACGTGAATTTCTTTGAAGTCATCCGGAATTGTCTCTCACTCCATGATCGCTCGAATTACAACTACACTATAGCTGAGAAATAGTTAAACTAACAGCTTCAGCATTACTGCCGATCACAGTTGAGAATCTCGACAGATGGAGTAATCAAACACACTCAGGTTGCCAAATTGATACAAGTTGCCAAGTTGGGAGTAGACGTAAACTTTTAACATGGTGGACGAGAGAAGGCTTTCTGTGTCGGATTTAAAATAAGAGTTCCCAAAGTAATACACAAGAATGAAACTGGCTCCCTCCATGTTTTCTCCACAACAACAAAACACTTGTACGTGAGTGAAATACTCGTCGGATAATTCCGAGAGCACGAATGGCAGCATCACTCCACGATCGGAGCGGATTACTACCACACTACAGCTGCAGCATGTTCATCACTGTAACAGACACAGGCAATCACACGCTAAGTCTCTCTCTCTCTCTCTCTCTCTCACACACACACACACACACACACACACACACACAGACATGTCCTTGTTTCTCCAATAACTTGTTAAAAACAGCCCAAGCTGTCGTTACTAGTTCTAAAGTGTGGTTTTCCGAATTAGTAACGGAGACTTGGGTGCATCTTTCGAACTAGCAACGGCAGAACTTGTGGCGTAAGAAAGTAGTTCCAGACACAAGAAAGTTTTTTTGGGACAGTCCTTAGTTTTTCCCTTCTTATTTACTTGTTCACCGAACTGTTTTATAAAAGAAATATCACACTCGCAATCGTGCTGTATCGTCCATCTATCAGCAGTGCTGACAGCTGGACATACAGCACACTTGCTCGTGTGATATTGCTTTATTAAACAATTGAATAAACAAAATATCCCTCAAATACAGACAATTAATTGAGCAGACATTACAAAATCAATATATTCTTTTTTTAATTTCCATATCATAGAACATAAGCCTATCACTGGTCTACAGTCTACAGGAATTCATTCAATCAATTTTTTTAATCTATCTGAGGTAGATTTTGGGGGTGTTCGCAATGTGACATACTTAAATGGAACAGAATTCAGGGTTTCGAGACACATTTTTAAAGGCTGAACTTCTTTTAACTTTACATGGTATTTCAAAAACGTGGCACTCAAGGTAGGAGACTCTGAAAAAATGTGAAACACTTCGCAATGGTCAGAGACCGTGTCTTGTGTGAACAAACACTCGCACATTCTATGGCTGTGAGGCCAGCTTATGATAAGTATGGTTTGGCAACCTCCTTAGGTAGCCTTTATTTCATATTCTTTTGAATACTCACTCAATAAACATTTTCTTCATATGCATTATCACGACTGAACATGAATGAAAAGTAATAAAAACATACCTGAGACAGCTCTCTCTGCTATTCTCTCACCTCATATGAGACTTTATATCCAGCAGTTCTAGAGCAGTGACTCTGGGCTCTCCTGCCACATTCTGCAGGATTTTGAGACGCGGGCCGCAGTGCTTGTAGAACTCTGTGCAGATGTTAAGAAGAGACTCACGGGGCCGACGAAACTCTTCACGGGCGATCCGCTCGTCCAGTTCCTCCCTCAATATACCCTGACCCTCCTCCAGCAGGTGTAGATTATCCCTACAGAGAGTTGAGCATTTTTAAAGGAATATTCCAGGTTCAATACAAGTTAAACTCAACTGAAAGCATCTGTGGCATAATGTTGATTACCAAAAAAAAAATGTCCACTTTATAAAGACAATCCCTCATTGTCTTTAAAAAAAAAAGGTTACAGTGAGGCACAGATTTTTGAGGGTTTATCATTTTATGAAAGCACATACATTAATTCTTCAGTTAAAACTTGTGTATTATTTGAGCAGTTAAGTTGTTTAAATCATAAATATTTTTGTTTTTAAACCTCAACTTTTATTTACATTTTTTATGGTTTGCGGAATTACGTCTTCATGGCAACGAAGTTGTAAAATTTGATATAATTTTACACAGAAAAGGTAAGTGAGCAATTTTATCACAATAAAATCATGTTAACACTCATGTTGTTTATGTCTATACTTTTCTATGTGGCTGTTCTTTTGAAACGGTGAGTAATTTAACATTTACAGAGTGGCCTCATTCTGTAAGTGCCTCACTGAAACTCAAATTTGTGCTTTTTTAAAAAAAAAAAAAAAAAAAAAAGTAGTGAAAAGTCTAAATGATGCCACAAATGCTTTCGAATGAGCTTAACTTGTATTGAAACCAGAATATTCCTTTAAATAATCATTAATGACCAACTGCTTACTATACAGTTATAGCCTTAATACTGTTGAGGTGTGAACACCTTGTTTTTGTGTGAAAAGGCACTCAGTTAAAATTACTCTAGACACTCAGTTAAAATGACCTAAATGTAGATATTTGATAAATTAATCTTCTAATAATAAAAAAAAATATTAAAAAAAATCAAACAAACAAAAAAACAATGCAATGCTGCTTGGTACTGCTTATTACACTATTGACACTATATAAAAGTCCTAAAACATGTATACAAATTAGAAATCAGTACCACTGTACCACACTACTTTTTATGTAATGAGTGAACAAACATCCTGGTACTTTTAAAATGTCATTTCTGCCTGACCTGGTGTTTGGTCCTCCAGACATGGCATGGTTAGCTGTGGTTGCTCCCTTGTGGCCTTGATCACATCGACTCATCTGAGGTGCAGTCATAGGTCTGAGAAATAGCAATTATATTACAATAAAAAAAAAAGACTCATGATGCCTAAAAAGGAACATCTAGCACTTCAGGGTCTCGTTTTTTAAAAGCATCATAAGCCTAAGTAGATCACAGAATCCATCTTACGATTCATCTTAAATTTGCGGGCCGTTTCCCAGAAGTATCATAGCTTAAGTAGTACTTGAAAATGCTCGTAGATTTATGAGTGCTCTGGAGTAATCGCACAGCGCTAAGAGCATCGAAAGCACATAGACTTAAGCAGACACTGGCAGGACAATCGCGAAATTACACTTTCATACAATTTAAATACCAAAAGCTATACTTTATGCTGAGACTTTAATATCAGGATATGTGTTTTATTTATTTTTATTTTAACAGACAATTCTATTATTATTATTATTATTATTATTATTAATAATTATTAATAATAATAATAATGAAAACCATAAAATAGATAGTCTAAATTGATGAATAGATTAATAAGTAAATAAATATAGTTATTTGCGTAGACTAGTTGGACTAGTTGGTAACAATAATGTGGTGGCATTATTGATGCAGACAACTGTATAAATTAATATTAGAGAGAAGAAAAAAGTAATTAACTTGCTGCTGTGCATGAAAATTGTTCGTATATATATTTGCTCATCATCCCACATTCACATTTATGAATTTAGCAGAAGCATTTATCCTCATCTCCTCTTCCTCTCTGACACCAAAGGCTCTCTCTCCAGCACTACAAGTTGTGTAGCACCGCACCTACTGCATTGCTGTCACCATTATCACTTTTGGGAGTACAGAGCAGGCCTCCGCTTTATTGGTGAATGTCCCTACAGCACATCTTCCAAACGTCTCCTTATTTTGTGCTCTGCAATAACGGTGAACCTCATAATATTCAATGAATGCTTGTAATTAGCAGGATCATACACAGGGCCTCCACTGTCTTCACTAATCCTGGAAGCTTTTATATCGAGAGGAATTTGTGAAAATGAAATATTACCAATGCACACATGATTATGGAAGCAGATTGTGTAAAGAAAAAGTATTTTAAAACAAATTTTAGCGAGGTAAATTACAAATGATTATAAAGTTATGCACAAATATAATGAAGTTACAATGATGAACAGCACTATATGGTCACATTTCAGCAGTCACATGGACAGCAACTCTCTTAAGTAGCACTTAAAGCGTGTCCTTGCACGTTCATGTTAAATGCAGTTTTTGGAAACGCACGTAAAATATAACAAATGTTCGTAAAATTGCTTGTAGAAGCGCTCTTAACCGCTAAGGTCGATTGTTATTGGGAAATGCAGCCCAGAGCAGTAAGTAATTAAAGCAACGGCTTGTGTGCTGGGACTGACCGTGTCAGTGCCTCCACACTGTAAAGCAGAGCCTGAAGAGAGGTAGCCAGAGCAGCTATAGCAGCAATCTCATCCCTCGCTGCAGATGCTGACTCCAGAGTCTGTGTGTTACCCTTCAACTTCTGCAGATAACAAGGAACCAAAGCCTCCAGAACCATCAGCATCTGTAGACTGACAGGAAAAAAGAAACCAGAGAATTTCTTCCTATTTTGAATTCTCCTTTTAAGGCTGCCCATTGACAATTTGTTTGAGATCTGCAAGTGACAAACCTGCGGTAGGATTCTGGGGCATAAGCAACCACGGTGACACCCAACTTAATGGCCTCACTGATTGAGAAGGCCAGATCCTCATTACCATAGCAAAAATCTGAAACAAAAAAACATTGCAGTAGTCCCCAATAGCGAAACTGATCACAAGAGTAGATCCAAGCTACTGTATGTATCCTTCATGAGCCCTACATGAAAACTTGCCTAGAGAACGGAGAGGTTTCTCAGCCTTCACCAGCTCCAGAGCATCTAGGTTATCTGCAGTCTCTCCCTCCAAAGAAACCAGGAGGTCAAAAAGGCACTGTGAAGACACGCCTTTCGATAGACCAGTACTAGTGCGTGTCTGGAAAAGATAACTTCATAAATGCACTGCAGAATAACACTGTGATTACACTGAGCAATAACACTATCTACAGTCAATGAAGGATCTTTAAAGGAATAGCTCACCCAAAAATGAAAATTATGTCACCATTTACTCTTCATGTCGTTTAATATCTGTATGAGTTTCTTTCTTCTGTGGAACACAAAAAGTGATGTTTAGCAAAATGTACAAGCTACTCTTTTCCATAAAATGAAAGTTATATTGCATTGGAAAAGAGCAGCTTGCATATTCTGCAAGAGAACTCCTTTTGTGTTCCATTCAAGAAGTCATACAGGTTTAAAATGACATGAAGGCGAGTAAATGATTACAGAATTTTGGGTAAGCTCCTGAACCACTCCATTGTATGTTTGAATCTGCAACTTTTCATAAAGTATATATTAACCAATTAAAAATGTAAATTATTAATAACATTTTAATTACAGTTTATTTTCCTTACAAAAAGTAATTTTATAAAGAATAAGCACATACACTCACCGGCCACTTTATTAGGTCACCTGTACATCTACTTATATATGCAATTACCTAATCAGCCAATCATGTGGCAGCAGTGTAATGTATAAAATCATGGAGATATGGGTCAGGAGCTTAATTTATTGTTAACATCAACCATCATTATGGGGAAAAAAATTTGATTTCTATGATTTCGACCGTGGCATGATTGTTGGTGCCAGACGGTCTGGTTTGAGTATTTCTGTAACTGCTGATCTCCTGGGTAAAGAGAATGGTGCGAAAAACAAAAACCATTCAGCGAGCGGCAGTTCTGTGGGTGAAAACGGCTTGTTAGTGACAGAGGTCAGAGAAGAATGGCCAGACTGGTCCAAGCTGACAGGAATGTGACAGTAACCAAATAAACACACGTTACAACAGTGCTATGCAGAAAAGCATTTCTGAACATACAACATGTCAAACATTGAGGCGGATGGGCTTACATCAACAGAAGATCCCTTCAGGTACCACTACTGTCAGCTTAGAACAGGAAACTGGATTTCTGCTGAGGTACACAATTGGTAGGCTCACTGCAGCCTCAGTTTTCTGTTCTTGGCTGACAAAAAGTAGAACCCAACATAGTCTTCTGCTGTTGTAGCGCATCCGCCTCAAGGTTCGACATGTTGTGCATTCTGAGATGCTATTCTGCTCACTACAATTGTACAGAGCGTTTATCTGAGTTACCGTAGCCTTTCTGTCAGCTCAAACCTTTCTGGACATTCTCCGTTGACCTCCCTCAACAACAAGGCATTTTCGTCCACAGAACTGCCGCTCACTGTTTTTCGCATCATTCTCAATACACTCTAGAGACTGTTGCGCATGAAAATCCCAGAAGATCAGCAGTTACAGAAATACTCATACCACCCTGTCTGGTACCAACAATCATGCCACGGTTTTAATCATTGAGATCACATTTTCCCCCATTCTAATGGTTGATGTGAACATTAACTGAAGCTCCTGACCCATATCTGCATGATTTTATACATTACACTGCTGCCACACGATTGGCTGATTAGATAATTGCATGAATAAGTAGATCTACAGGTTAAGTTGCCAATGCATTCTAGGATTAAGGTCATTAAAGACCAGTGATCTTACAGTGAATTCCAGCAGTGGGGCCACACTAGCGAAGAGCTGCAAGATGAACGGTTTACGGTGGAGAATATAGAACTGCCTGCAGCAAAACTCAATCCCTTGACGCAGCAATGGGTTACTCTCATAATCTGCATAAGTCTTCCATGTGCAGTGAGGCAAAGTAACAATACAAAACAAAATAAACATCATAGAAATAAGACATTATGGAGGAAATGGGAAAATAAATAGCTTTGTATGTGTGTTGCTAACCTGCAGCATGGTTGGAAGGATCCACTGATAGCCGCTGAGTGAGAAGAGGTGGTTAAAGTGTACAGCTGTGTTGATGGCAGTGGCACTGTACTGCCTGAGGAGGGCACTGTCCTCAGGGTGTAGAAGCAGGGCACCATTAAACACATTCAGAAATAGCATAATCTCATCACCCCAGGGATATTCACTGGGCATGCCCAGAAACATCTCCTCCAGCAGTTTAATCCACAGAACCTTATGTAATGTGTCCAAACCAAAGAGCTCTTTGCCTGAAAAGGTAATACAATAAAAAAAAAACATTGCTACTTGCTGTGCATGGTTTCATGTCGATCAATCAATGCTTTGTTTTTACAGTTAAACATGCACTTCTCAACTGCTCATTTAAATGAACACCAGCTAGGCTTTCAAAACACCAGGAAGCCAACTGAACAGAGACTGAAGGCTAGGGTACACTTTGTTTTTGCGCATAACATTACGCCTGGCACATGGTTGAGAGCTTTAAGCCTTTTTAAAGTGTACCGTACAGACTCCACTGCTTTGTGATTCTTTTTAGTATAGTCAGAGACTGTGTAGAATAAGACGGGTCACTGGTATACTTATGAATGGGAGAAATCGTAATGCTGAATATGGCAGTTGGAGGAATAGAAGCCCTGCCTTAGCCAATCACCTTTTTGATAGAGATGCCGATTGCCAGTTTTCATCGAGAATGTGTATATACACTGGCTTGACCGCCCTGAAAAATAAGCTGTGTTCCAATTGACACACTATACACTCTGCATTTACACTAGGCTCTTGGCCATCTAGTGCATGAATTTTAAAGTGTAGTATCGTTCCAAATGGAACACTAAAGTTTTTTTACTCCACGGAAGCACTCGTTGTTTTTCAGCTCACGGAAGTGACGTTTCAAATGCAGGCGATGTGTTGCTGCTAGCTTTAGCATGTTAGCCAATCTCAGTTCAACACTTATATTTCAAACAATGTACATATTCGCACAGCGTGGGGTGATGGTAAAGTATTTATCTCACATTTGCAAGGTGCTGTCCTCACAAGTTCTGCTAGTTGTCACATTCACCATTAATTACAATTGATTTGTCAGGCCAGCATCACAGCCAGGTAATCCTGTCCATTACACTATGCAGGGCTAGCCACGACCATTGAGTGCATGAAGTGTTACAAATTTCCAGACATTTCTTTAGTTGAAGAAGTACATTATCCTGGTACCGGTAGTTTTTTAAATGCATTTTCAGTGTGAATATACTACTGCAGAAATATGCGAACATGTTTAGTGTTTTTTTTTAGTGTGATCTGACCTGAAGTAGCAAAATTTATGATAAGATGTTGTCAGAATTTATTGCTGATTTAAAATATATTATTTTCTAATCTTGACTATCCATTTTGGAGATTTCTGTCTTTCCCCATTCAGGTAGATAGGAGCTGTACTTGTATCCATGGAAAATAGCTTCCTGCAGGTTGCCCGGAGGTGTTACATATATGGCCGCAGAGTGAACTGACTTGTCGTAAACGGACTTTGGTAAAGTCAAATCCAGGTGTATGCGTAGACAACATGCACAGACACATATCAACAAAAAAATGGGCTGTGCGGAGACTGTGCTGATGACAAAATACACACTGTGCACGAGACGGGCAACCGAAGTATACTTTATCCTTCAGAAGGCAAGATTTACAATAACAAACATATGAACTGAAAAAAACCCCCATGTTTTTAAACATAACAAAAATGGCACAGTTGTTCTAAACATAGTGTTACAGGAATACAGGAATTTCTTACAATTAACCAGGACTGCTGTTTTTATTGTTGCAGTTGGTTGTGCGAAATAGTTAGGCAACCTGTAAGCTGACTGAAAAAGGCCATATGAAATACAGGACTAGGATCACATTGTTTTCCAGACTCACCTAAAGGCTCGTTGAATAGGGTGAACTCTGCATCGATGGCAGTGCGAGGAAATGATGGCAGTCGTAGAAGGTCTTCCTGAAGCATGGAGACATGGGATTGTTTGTGCATGGCAGGCATACGCTGGGTGAGTGAGATGATAAAAAGGACTCGGCCGATCTCTTCCAGCTTTCTAGAAAACACCTGAAAAAACATACAAACCACATGAAAGGAATGCACTAAGAGATCATTTAACAAATGATTGATTATCTGTGTGATAAAGCATCTGAATGTAACGGAGAAATTTGTTCTAATTAAAACATTTTATAGGGTGAATACAGCTAAAGAGGGACAACTGGTAAAGTTGGACACTTAAGCTTAATTATCTATGATTATGTGTATATTCTTCACTTACTATAAATTTGCATTAAGTTCATCCTAAAATAGTATGGGATGAACCTGATGTAGCCATTTGAATCACATAATGGCAATGACAAATTATGAGTCCCAATTTACCCTAATTCACCCTACATGGAGTCAAAAATGATTCTGCATTATCCATAGTTTTCCTGAGCAACCACTGAGCAGTGCCGTGATGATTCTAATTGCCGCTGTACTGTTTTCTGATTCTGGTTTCCATGAGAAGCAACATCAAAACTACTGAAACAACAACTATTTTAAGTGTTAGTTTAAGTGTTAGTAAGACCCCTTTTACACCTGGTATTAAGATGTGTCTCGGGTGATCCGATCACATGTGGTCAGGTGAGACACTTAGCTGTTTACACCTGGTCACTTAAATGCATCTCCAGTGACCACTTGTGTTCGTATTTAGAGGGAGGGTCTCTGTTTCATGACGACATACATCAATTACTCTGTCAGTGTGTTACTGCATGACATTAAAGTGCAACAAAGTCAGAAAAGACAAAGAAAGCAAAAAAAAAAAAAAAACTGAAAAAAGAAAATCTGTTTCTCCCAGATGCAGTTGAAATTTAATGTAAGCACAAACGAGGGGCCTGGGTAGCTCAGCGAGTACTGACACTGACTATCACCCCTCGAGTCGCGTGTTAGAATACAGGGTGTGCTAAGTGACTCCAGCCAGGTCTCCTAAGCAACCAAATTGGCCCGGTTGCTGGGGAGTGTAGAGTTACATGGGGTAACCTCCTTGTGGTCATGATTAGAGGTTCTCGCTCTCAATGGGGTGCGTGGTAAGTTGTGCATGGATCACGGAGAGCAGCATGAGCCTCCACATGCGGAGTCTCTGTGGTGTCATGCACGATGAGTCACGTGATAAGATGTGCGGATTGACGGTCTCAGAAGCGGAGGCAACTGAGACTTGTCCTCCGCCACCCAGATTGAGGTGAGTAACCACGCCACCATGAGGACCTACTAAGTAGTGGGAGTTGGGCATTCCAAATTGGGAGGGAAAAAAAACATAAGCACAAACGCAACATGTCAAGCAGAATTATCTGTTATTTTAGTGGATTACCTGTTTTAAAGGAGTTTTAAAACATGTGCTTGTCATCTGTGTTGATACCAGACACACTAAAGAAGATCAGTGAAGCTCTCATGATTGTGCATGTATCAGCTTTTTTACATTTTCCAATCGGACGGTAATTTCCTTTTAAAGCTGCTTGTAACATGCAAAGTTTAAACTCTTGTTTTAGCGCAGCAGTTGATTGACAGGTGAGGGGTGGCGCTTCACTTCTTCCGAGACGCATACAGTACACAGATTAGCGTTTACACCTCATATGTGATGTGGTCACATGCGTTTTTTACCACATTCGTATGTGGTTTTTGTGATCCGGACCACCCAAACTGCATCTTAATACCAGGTGGAAACGGGGTCTAAAAATGAGTTCCGGCCTAACTTGTGCAGTTGTTGGCTGTCAGTACAACTCAAAGTAGTTAATAATATCAATGTAATTAACCTCGAGCCATCGCTTCATGTCATCTACCCACACTGGTGAGGCACTCTCAAAAGACAATCATCGTGACTCTGTTAAGAATCGACATTATGGAGCCACATGTTTTTTATTGGGCAATTTAATATGCTAAACATAAAATTATCCACTAAAAACATATGCCGATGTGAGTGAAAACACTGGAGACCAGAAAACGAAAACAGACATCCTTTATGAATCGTGGAATGCTTCTGCATTCAGGTAAAAGGTGGATAATGACACCTTACTCATGTTACTCAAACTCCTTATGTTGTTAGCTGAACCTGTACCTAACCTGGCTCAGTAACTCTCCTCCACTGAGATTCACAACACACACCTGTTTCTGAATGAGCTCCTGTCCCTTTTCTGGAAGCATGTGAACAAGGTTGAGCTGAGGAGACACTGATCTTCTGAAAGGGTAGATGTCACGCACATAGGTCTAATATCGAGATGTGTACCAAAACAGAAGACAATTTTCAGTCAATATACAAACAATGTGGGGTTTACAATTAAGAATATAAACCATTTATCCTATGAAAAGCCTAGGTCAGTTCAGAAATTAGCACAAAAACCTTGGCATAGTGGATAAGGTTCCAACGTTTATCCATTAGAAAGTAGTTAGCAGACCGAGCTTCTGGTATATTGAAGAATTCAAGACACTCCTGGTGTGAAAAACATAAGCATTATTCCACACAAAGAAGAAGCTATACTGTGAATATAGGGCTAGAAGATATTGTTAGTAAGGACGCGGAGCAGAGATTATATTCACAATACAGCAGGACAAAAATTCTGATTCAAAAAATTATTTTATTAAGCAAATTTAAGAAATAGTCCCTGATATGTAAACCCACATTATTCTATAGGTGTTGTGCACTTATATATAAAATATGGCTAGGTAAACAGGTGTTTTGTGTATTTTAGTGTGAGTGGAACACAGTTTGGACCAAAAATATCCATTTTATAATCCTGAATTCAGTTTAGTCAGTCTAATAATAATCTAATAATTTATCCATATTGTTGTTTGTGCCATGTTGTGCATTATTCACAGACTGAATCAATTTTGTACCACTCTACATATTCCAGTCATAGAAAAACTGCTACAGCTATGACAATGACCTTCAAAAGGGCTTCAAACTGGGTGTCTTCATGCACTGGTAACTGGGTAGGAATATCACATTCATTCTGTCCATGAACCACCAGGGTTTTGGTTCCTAGGTACACAATTACAGGTACAGTAATGAGAAATATGAACATGATCAGGACACTAGTAAGATATTATGCTGGTTTTCATGCAACTTGAGGATATTATTCTCTGTATGGAAAAATGTTGAAATATGTAACCTGGCATGGAGGCAGTAACCAAGAGCTTGACCTCACACTGTTCTTTCTTCATAGTCTGTTTAAGGTCTTTGAAAAAGAGTCCCTCCACATAACCCACCACCTCCCATAGGAAGGTCAGTGTGGCTGATATGGCATCCATGCCCCACTCACAAGGAGTCCTTACGAAGTACATGATCAAGCCCACCTTAGAGAAAAGGGAAAAAAGTACTGACAAGTTAAAGTCTGACATGTTCAACTTAGGATTCTGGGGCTGTATTAAAGAAACATCCTAACTCTAGAATAATATCTTATCTATTAATGACCATGGCGATTTCAGTTTCAGGAACACCTGTGCACCTACTTATTCGGGCAATTATCTAATCAGCCAATCATGTGGCAGCAGTGCAATGCATAAAATCATGCAGATACGGGTAAGGAGCTTCAGTTAATGTTCACATCAACCATCAGAATAGGGAAAAAATGTGATCTCAGTGATTTCGACTGTGGCATAGTTGTTGGTGCCAGATGGGCTGGTTTGAGTATTTCTGTAACTGTGGATTTCCTGGGATTTTCATGCACAATAGTCTCTAGAGTTTACTCAGAATGGTGCCAAGAACAAAAAACACCCAGTGAGTGGCAATTCTGCAGATGGAAATGCCTTGTTGATGAAAGAGGTCAACAGAGAACGGCCAGAATGGTTCGAGCTGACAGAAAGGCTATGGTAACAGATAACCCCTCTGTACAACTGTAGTGAGCAGAATAGCTTCTCAGAATGCACAACACGTCGAACTTTGAGGCAGATGGGCTACAACAGCAGAAGACCACGTCGGGAACTTTATTAGGACCATAGTGTTCCTAATAGAGTGCTCAGTGAGTTTATGTAAAAAAAATAAATAAATAAATAAATAAATAAATATATATATATATATATATATATATATATATATATATATATATATATATATATATATATATATATATATATGTTAATAAAAATTTACTTTGGAGGGGAGAGTTCCCAAAAAGTATTCTAATTCAACTCAACTCAACTCAACTCAACTTTCATTTATAGAGCACTTTCCAAACCACCAAAGTGCTGTACAGAGATTCCCATTTCAACATCAAACATAATACATACAGTAACAACTAAAATACTTATACAAAGACAAACATATAAAAACTTGAGAAATAAAAAGCAAGTGCAAAGATACTAATGAGAGATTATTTCCCATGTTTTGAACTAGGTTTTTTAAACCAACACAAAAAAAATATCACTAGAGAAAACTAGCCCCGGTCACCCAATATATGTTTCAACTAATTTACTAAACAGATAAGTTTTGACATGTCTAGTAGAATAATCACCTCTACAACAAGAGACCCTGTTTCTCTATGCTTCATTTATTTAGCAGACAAATCCTGAGACAAATCTTTCCTTAGTTCTCACATTACTGTTCAAAAAGCAAGTTAAAATCTCACCAGATAGTTAAAAAGAATGTGTGAGGTCTGTGCAGGCAAATCCCCAATGTTAAGAAGCAGTTTCCTCAGCATGTACATCAGCTCATCCTGAGGACAATAATCATAAAACATTTTTACAACACCACACTATCATCTTTTCATTTCCTCCCCTTTCTGAAAGCTGACTGATCAGTTTTTCTTACCTGTCTGTTACTGACTGTGAGTTTCTCCAGGAAGTGCCTAAGAACCAGTGCTGGATCTTCAATCAGGCAGTTCCACAGGACTTGCTGAGCAACAGCACATACTATTGGAATACATAAGAGTGTTACTCTTTTAGAGGGAAAACCCAGTAGTTTGAAGGTTTAAAGGAACAGTTTTAAAATGTTTTTAAAAATTGCATGTTGCAGAGAATGTGAGCAATACAGTATGGCAATAAAAGGGAAAGGAAAACCCTGAGTGGAGCAGGAGCGGGTTTTAACAGAATGCTTTGAAATTGTCGTTGCTCCAATCTGCACATTTAATTTGGTTTGTTGGAAGATTTATTTGGCACTCACCTGCAACCCCATCCTCCCGAACATCTCCATCTTCCATCAGGTGCACAATTGGTAACACGGCAGCACAGATGCATGGTGGGAAAACGGCCTGGGGTGGCTGCAGCATGTGATGTGTTGGTGTGAGTTCTGTTGTGTTCTCATCATCTTATAAGGTAAAACAAACCAACATATACAAAATGATAAAATCAATGAGTGGCAATGAAAACACCATTTAATGACTCCTGAGCTAAATGTGTTCATGGGGAGAAAGTGAACTGATCATAGTGTCCAGAATGCTTCTTACCTTCAGCACTGAGCGCAGACCGCATTGACCACACAGAGCCTCTGCGGAAGGAGTAGTTTCTGTGGGAGTTACTGGAGGCACAGGAGGGGCTGACGGACAGACGACGAGATGTCAGGTTCATCACATCTTCTACTGACAAAGAAGCCGACACCACATATTACTTTTGTACATCATTTCTTCATCTAAATGAGCATGTTCTGAAAGGGTTGATCATGTACAGTCAGAGGGTTGATCATTGAGCTTAATGGAAAATTAGTGGTCCAAAAGCAAACGCTAACAACACTATTTTAGATGTGTCCTTTCATTTAAATTAATTTAGTGCAATAAATTGTATTAATCAATTAATAATGCCTCCTGACCTGTACTTAAATTCCGTAATAAATGTGTGTACTGTCCTGGCATCATAGCTTTTCAAGCTTGAAGTTCATGAAACTTCATATTTTTGCAAGCCGCATCAGGAGGGGGCAGTCCTCAAAGTAGCACGATCACAGAATGAGAGCTGCCCTGCATCCAAAATCACGTACTGTCAAAATATGTACTGCATTTGATGAAGGACACACTTTTCAGCTGGTAAAACAGTACGTTCTTTAGGTATGCATGCCTATATGCATGTATGCATATATAAATAGATTCTGGATATACTTCATACGGGCACATGGGTATTGACCTGTGACCTGAATATATGACGTAATAACAACAACTTTGAAAATAATCTACTCTTGTTTAGTTAAACAGGCACCATATAAGCACAAATAACAGCTTTCTTTCTTTAGCACATACGTACAGTTGAAAAGAGCCATCCGATCCAGTGTTTTGAATGTAACATCTCCTCAGCTCCCGAGGTATTATGAGATAGTAAATTGTCCAGTCGATCCGCACTTCAGAATCTCGCCGGAAATAGTAGGTCATCCGGGTATTTCTCGCTTACTTATTTATGAATACTGAGGATTCTGACGTACTACTCCATTGGCATACTTACTTGGCATACTATATAGTAGGGAAGTATGGATATTCGGACGCAGCACATATCACACAGGATGCGTACTTGACAGTTGGACGAAGCACAGCAGAATGTGGCAGTTTCGAGATGCAACCAGTTTAAAACCAGTGAGACGCTCCAAAAGCGTCCATCTCATGCATACAAAACGTAAGAGCATGTTGAGAACAGCACAAATTGATAAACTCAATTGCAAAATGTGTTGCTGTGGACTCTAGACTTATGTTCAATGATATGGGAATAAAAAAAATGATAGTATATTGACTTCAAAGCCACTTTTTGTATCATCTAATCTGTGATTTACTCGTCTGCCACAATATACTGTATATATATATTTATTTTTTTTGCAAACTAAAAATATGAATTATATACACTACCAGTCAAAAGTTTTGAAACACTTGACTGAAATGTTTCTCATGATCTTAAAAATCTTTTGATCTGAAGGCATATGCTTAAATGTTTGAAATTAGTTTCAACATATTAACTGATTTCATTACAAAAAAAAAAAAAAAAAGATTTTTGAAATTGATGACTTGGACCAAATAATAAAGAAAAGCAGACAGTAAGTGCCCAACATAGATGGGAACTCCTTCAATACTGTTTAAAAAGCATCCCAGGGTGATACCTCAAGAAGTTGGTTGAGAAAATGTCAAGAGTACATGTCTGCAAATTCTAGGCAAAGGGTGACTACTTTGAAGATGCTAAAATATAACACAGTTTTGATTTATTTTGGATTTTGTTTAGTCACAACATAATTCCAATAGTTCCATTTATATTATTCCATAGTTTTGATGACTACTATTATTCTAAAATGTGAAAAAAAAAAAAGAAAAAAAAAATTATAATAAAGAATGAGTGTTTCAAAACTTTTGACTGGTAGTGTATATAATTATTTATATAATTTATAAGAAGAAGAATTTTAATAATAATTTAGGGATAAAGTTTTAAATTCTGAAAGTTACAGCATATTTTCCTAGTACAATGAACTATTTTATCTCAGATCCCTCATGATATAACCCTTTTAAAAATAGTAGAACATAGTCCACAAATGGCACACCCTCTTCCTCCTGCTCGGGCGGGGGGCTACATGTGGCTTCATAACAAGCCTCCTGAGCGATAGGGATGGCGGTGATGATGCTGGCCTCACGGCCGAGCCTCCTCTTCTCTTCCTCCTGCTGCATGTTTTTCAGGATGTGCTCTGCCCGTTGGTGAGAGCGAGACACTGCACGTGCCGAAAATGATTTCTGAAACACAGAAATGTAGGCCCAGTTTACACCTGCTACTGAGATCTGCTTCGGCTAATCTGATCACAAGCGACCATTTACACCTGGTAGTAACATGCATATCAAATTTTACAGATGTGCGTTTTTCGCATGATCTCTTTCACTGCATTTTAATATAAGGCAGGCATACTGAAGAACTTCTGTGAAGTTTTGTGCATGTATATGTGTTTTAAAAATTTCTGATCGGTTGGTTATTTCCTCTTAAAGTCGTGCATAGTTTGACTGACAGGTGAGCAGGCAGTTCTTCGCTGTTGTTCGAATGCATGAGAATCTACACTACAATATTGCACTACTATAAACTGCAATGTGGCAGGAATTGTTTTCAATTACTTCCGAATGTCGTTGAAGTAAACGAATCTCAAAATGTTTTGCACCCCATTGACACCTGTATTTAGCATTGTTCCATTTCAAACATATCGCTTGAAATTGATGTCAATAATACCAGATGTAAACAGGGCCGTAGAGGCAGCAGAGAAAGAACTGAATGAGTGGCTGGTAACAAAACATTTCTGTTTTGCTTTTTTCAGGTGTATGGCTTGAGCCAGTGGTTTGCACTCAGTAACTTATACATTAAACAAACAATGCACAATAAAATAACAACCCTACATCTGACTTCATATTCCACTTGGTATAGATTGTGGGAGAGCTTCTGTTTCACAGTCTTTCTTCAATACTTGTCTCTTTCTTTCCCACTCCTCTCTGGCTCAGGTCACCAAAAGTGCACTCAGAATGCTTAAATGCCACATATTATTTACTCTGTGAATTCATGTTTTTCCCTTTCATGTTTGGTATCATTTTAAATGTTTCAATGTGACTGGCACAATGGTCTCATTTCCACACCAATTGCACAATCCATAATGAAGATTTGAGACTTCAGGGAAACTCTGCAGTTCTTTAAGGGGTGTGCCTTTCTTAGGGTCCTTGGTTAAATACATTCTGGCCCCAGATAAGGTGTGATTTGAGAATAATCAAATATGCTAATTGAGTTATGATCGGAATTTAGTCAAAATAAAACCAAATTTTAATAACTTAAGAGATATTTTCCAGAGGCGCGGGAAAAGATATACATGGTCGAAATCCTTCACCCATACCACTGGATTCGGGCCCCGCGGAAACAACCACCACTTGTACTTTTTAGTGTCTTTAGTAAGACATAAACATCCTGAGATTGGAATGCGGCACAACGGTGAATTGCTCGAAAGCTGGCAGAGGAAATATCTCAGAGCAGGGGATAACTAGAAACAAAAATATCCACTATGGAAATTTCCATGGATTTTCCATGATGTCATTAATTTCAATTACTTTTCCAGGTCTGGAAATCACATTTTTAATATTCCCTAATATTTCCGTGTTTTCCTTGACTGTGAGAAACCTGTCTTTGCTAAATTTGTGCTTGGCCATTTTGCCTAATAGTAGGATAGATTTGGTATGGTGGGTCAACACTCACACTTACAGACTGATCTTCACTGATTGCATCAGGAACACTGCCAGCATTAACAGGTACCCATGGAGGGTCAAATATGGGCACACAAGGCATTCCCAGGATAGGAGAGGGCAGTGTGAAGTTAATGCTAGGTGGAGGAATCTATGCAAGAACATACACAGAGGAAGGGAAAAGAGTGTTAGAGATTACTGATTTACAAGTAAATAATATCGGAACAAAACATTCATAGAAATTAAATTAAACAAGCAGACAGCAGTCAAATTTTCATCAGGAAGTCTGATTGTAAAGTGTTTCTCCATCAGTAATACCTTGAAGATCTGCTGAGCACCCTCCTCCATGCGAGGCCACACCTGGTACCGGAACCTCCATACAGTATAGAATTTCAGAACGGAGTTGATCCTCTGGCCTGCTTCCTGGTGCTGAAACTCGGCCATCATCATCTCTGTTACTCCATCCGGTACCTTCACCGCACACAGCAGGAACATGGCGGCTGTGTGTGTTTGTATGATAGTGTTTAACGTATTTAGAGAGAGAAAAGAACCATAAGAGTTGGATGGATGCGCATATGGTGGCTCTGTTTAAAACCCTAGTGAGCCACTTCGCTGTTTTTTGTCTACATAAGCTGCTAATGTACCTTTGAAGGCTGCATCCAAAATACAACCTTGTAAATGACCGAAATGAAAATCTGGTAACAGTCACTCACCTGTGACAAACAAATAGTATCACAAGAACCACACAAGAGCTTAATCTAACGCTCACAGTTGATTTCAATTTTGATGTTGCTCTATTTGATGCTTTCATAAGCACAAAACATATATGGAAAACACAAATCATTTTTAGTTAGAAGATATTACTCAAAACGTATTAATTAGAAATATTTTCTATTTACACTTTTCAGTAGTTCAACCGATGTTTTTTTCAATGGCTGATGCAGATACCAATATCTAGAGAGCAGAATGGCTGATATACAATGCAGATATACATAACACAATTTCACAACAGCAAATCAGGGCCCGCATTCTAATTTTAGGACTTGTAAAATTTTAATCTAAGAGTAATTCATGAAGTATTTTAATGATAAAAGTAGCTCCTAAACCCACGACAGCTTAGAAGTCTTCCTGAGGACTTCTAAATCCCTAAGAGTAACTCACAAACAATCCGAAGCATGGCTGCTGCCGTCAATATTCATTAAAAACAATGTATTAGAATATTATTATGACATTGACCATTTAACAAGGTATCACCTGAATCACAATTAAGTTGATGTATTTTAATAATCATGTATATTAATGTACTTATGAATATTATAATGTTGACGTTGACATTTCAAATGGTATTGTCTTAATCGCGAGGGTGTTTTCATTATTGCAAACTTAGTTAGATATGCAGTTACCTCTCCCACAAACCAAAACAACCCAAATACACTGGATATTAAGGATTTGGAAACTCTGCACTCCCTGGCCACATGAAAAGGAAACTGTGTAGCGTGGATGAATAGCGAATTTCTGTCATCCATCAGCAGAATCATCTATCAAACTATATACAGTATGCCCTCTCCAGACCACACATTGTCCAACAATCCATAGCGTGTTTTATCCTACAGATGTGCGCTTGCTGCAGAGAAAAAAGGGGCATTCATGGCCATCCATCCATCTATCCATCTATCTATCTATAAAAAAATATTGTATCGTACGATATGACGCTCACTATACAATACCATATGTATCATACGATACATAAACACATTATAGTGTAATTAAAACCAAGCAGCACAATATTGAGAACTGCGGAACAGTCTCCTCCCCAGAGAGGCGGCACTGAGTGCTCAAAGGAAAACAGAGCAACACACTTACATTACATAGGCGAGAAAATCTATGGCAAACACCAAGTAAATTATACTGTATATCTGTACAGCTTGTCAAATTTGCCAAACAACGGTGTCATATCAAAGTGCTACAGTACATCAAACATGTTGTTTTATTTACACGACAACAACGCACAAATCGGAGGATTTGTGAGGCAGAAACAGCAGAAGTTTAACAGACGCCTCTCCCAGCCATCACTGAGCGTGACATGCACAGTAAGACGCTCATAAGTTATGAGTCATAACTAGCAAAAAAATTGCTTATTCCAAAAACCGACAACATAAGAAACCCGCGATTACATCAGACTTATAATTATCTGCTTTTGACTTCGAAATGTAAACAGCTTTGAGAACAATACTTGTGTACATGTTATAAGCCGGTAATAACACAGGTAAAGGTTACATGCAAAGTGAAACAGGGGAAGAGGGCAAAAACAATTACGTGTGCCAATCGGTTTTTGCTCAAGCCGCTAAATAATATTGGATTGCATATATCATAAAATATTCAACTTCATATCAAATATTCATATTCATCAAAAAATAATATTAAAAGGAGTGTTTTCCTTGCTACAGTCACTTCAGCTTATTCACAGGGGTCTTTCAGACAACAAGGCACGATTTTCTTTAAAGCTGCTTTGAAACTATGTGTAATGTGAAAAGGGCTTTACAAATTTAAATTACGTATACAAACTTATTTTCTCAAGAAAAACATGAAAATTGTTAGTTCATATTAGTTTTTCTCAACAATCAAACAAAATAAATGCAGTGCTGTTGTTTAAGTAACTTGGAGCTCTGCTTTTTGTTGCCAATGTCAGACATTTTTGTGGCATTTATGATTTAAAAGACATTTATGTTGAATCCTTGAATAAGTTTGAGTGAAACATTTGTGGGTGCATTTATCGTATTGTACCATATCGTGTTGTGAGGCTATGCATCGTATCATATCGTGACATTTTTGTATTGTTACAACACTAATATATATATATATATATATACACTGGCAGCCAAAAGTTTTGAATAATGTAAAGATTTTGCTGTTTCAGAAGGAAATTGGTACTTTAATTCACCAAAGTGGCATTCAATTGATCACAAAGTATAGTCAGGACATTACTGATGTAAAAAATCAGCACCATCACTATTTGAAAAAAGTCATTTTTGATCAAGTCTAGACAGGCCCCATTTCCAGCAGCCATCACTCCAACACCTTATCCTTGAGTAATCATGATAAATTGCTAATTTGGTACTAGAAAATCACTTGCCATTATATCAAACACAGTTGAAAGCTATTTGGTTTGTTAAATGAAGCTTAACATTGTCTTTGTTTTCATTTTTGAGTTGCCACAGTATGCAATAGACTGGCATGTCTTAAGGTTAATATTAGCTCAAAAATGGCAAAAAAGAAACAGCTTTATCCAGAAACTCGTCAGTCAATCATTGTTTTGAGGAATGAAGGCTATACAATGCTTGAAATTGAAGATTTCATACTAAGGTGTACACTACAGTCTTCAAAGACAAAGGACAACTGGCTCTGACAAGGACAGAAAGAGATGTGGAAGGCCAGATGTACAACTAAACAAGAGGATAAGTATATCAGAGTCTCTAGTTTGAGAAATAGATGCCTCATATGTCCTCAGCTGACAGCTTCATTGAATTCTATCCGCTCAACACCAGTTTCATGTACAACAGTAAAAAGAAGACTCAGGGGTGCAGGCCTTATGGGAAGAATTGCAAAGAAAAAGCCACTTTTGAAACAGAAAAACAAAAAGAAAAGGTTAGAGTGGGCAATGAAACACAGACATTCGACAACAGATAAAGAGCATTATGGATCTTAACCCAATTGAGCTTTTGTGGGATCAGCTAGACAGTAAGGTATGTGAGAAGTGCCCAACAAGACAGCCACATCTATGGCAAATGCTACAGGAAGCGTGGGGTGAAATGTCACCTGAGTATCTGGACAAACTGACAGCTAGAATGCCAAGGATCTGCAAAGCTGTCATTGCTACACGTGGAGAATTTTTTGTTAAGAACACTTTGAAGTAGTTTAAGAAGTTCTGAACAATTTTTTCAAATTGTAATAGTAATTTTTCACATTATTAATGTCCTGACTATACATTGAGATCAGTTGAATGCCACGAGTAATTTTTCCAACAGCTGGTTACAGACAATTCCACAATTCCAGTGGGTCAGAATTTTACATACACTAAGATAACTGTGCCTTTAAGCAGCTTGGAAAATTCCAGAAAATGATGTTAAGCCTTTAGACAATTAGTCACTTAGCTTCTGATAGGAGGTGTACTGAACTGGAGGTGTGCCTGTGGATGTATTTTAAGGCCTACCTTCAAACTCAGTGCCTCTTTGCTTGACATCATGGGAAAATCAAAAGAAATCAGCCAAGACCTCAGAAAAAAAATTATGGACCTCCACAAGTCTGGTTCATTTTTGGAAGCAATTTCCAAATGCCTGAAGGTACCACGTTCATCTGTACAAACAATAGTACGCAAGTATAAACACCATGGTACCACGCAGCCATCATACTGCTCAGGAAGGAGAAGCATTCAGTCTCCTAGAGATGAATGTAGTTTGGTGCGAAAAGTGCAAATCAATCCCAGAACAACAGCAAAATAACCTTGTGAAGATGCTGGAGGAAACATGTAGACAGGTATCTATATCCAGAGTAAAATGAGTCCTATATCGACATAACCTGAAGGCTGCTCAGCAAGGTCACTGCTCCAAAACCACCATAAAAAAGCCAGACTACAGTTTGCAAGTGCACATGGGGACAAAGATCTTACTTTTTGGAGAAATGTCCTCTGGTCTAATGAAACAAAAATTGAACTGTTTGGCCATAATGACCATTGTTACGTTTGGAGGAAAAAGGGTGAGGCTTGCAAACCAAAGAACACCATCCCAACTGTGAAGCATGGGGGTGGCAGTATCATGTTGTGGGGGTGCTTTGCCCCAGGAGGGACTGGTGCACTTCACAAAATAGATGGCATCATGAGGAAGGAAAATTATGTGGATATATTGAAGCAACAACTCAAGACATCAGCCAGGAAGTTAAAGCTCTGTCGCAAATGGGTCTTCCAAATGGACAATAACCCCAAGCATACCTCCAAATTTGTGGAAAAATGGCTTAAGGACAACAAAGTCAAAGTATTGGAGTGGCCATCACAAAGCTCTGACCTCAATCTGATAGAAAATGTGTGGGCCGAACTGAAAAAACATGTGCGAGCAAGGAGGCCTACAGACCTGTTACACCAGTTCTGTCTGGAGGAATGGGCCGAAGTTCCAGCAACTTATTGTGAGAAGCTTGTGGAAGGCTACCCAAAACGTTTTGACCCAAGTTAAACAATTTAAAGACAATAATACCAAATACTAACAAAGTGTATGTAAACTTCAGACCCACTGGGAATGTAATGAAAGAAATACAAGCTGAAATAAATCATTCTCTCTACTATTATTCTGATATTTCACATTCTTAAAATGAAGTAGTGATCCTAACTGACCTAAGACAGGGAAAGTTTTCTACGATTAAATGTCAGGAATTGTGAAAAACAGAGTTTAAATGTATTTGGCTAAGGTGTATGTAAACTTCTGACTTCAATTAAATATATATATATATATATATATATATATATATATATATATATATATATATATATACATACATATAAAGGAATATCCCCTAGAATATATAGGAATACAATCTCCTGACAGCAAAATGTGTAGCATAGATGACAAAAAAAGAATGAAATTAATTCCAAAGGACACATAACTAATTGCTAATTGAGTAAACTCTCCAGAGAGGGAGCAATAGATGACCCAGACAGACCTGCAGCTGCAGCCATATGCTCATCTACACTCAGCAGGAGCTCCCAGGCCGCAGGCAGGATGTCTCCATACATGTCCTCCGTCAGGATAGGAGCCGCTTTTATGAGCAAGGAGAGAGGGGCTGGGGACAGGCTCATCACCTAAAGGAATAGGAAATAGCAGACATCAACACACAGTCTGCTTTATGTCTTTGTAAGACTGCAAATTTTGTTATGTCCATTGATGTAATTTTTGTGAATATGTGTTGATTAGGATGTGTTCTTTTGTCTCACTTTCCCTCTCTATCTCTCTCTCACTCTCTCTCTCTCTCTGAAGAAGTTGGAGAGTGGTGGAGGTGGTGGAGGTAGTGGTGAGAAAAGATGTTTATTTTATATCTAACTGTTTTTCTCTAAGTCCTGTTAGCTCTGGAAAATTTGTGTTTAGTAGAGTAATCATAAAGCAGTGGTTATTTTTTATTCCTATTTAGCTACATTTGCCCATTGATTCCAGGAATGGCGTCGCTACCATGTGAGCATGCATCATCTCTTTTGCTCCGCCATGGGATCAAGTGCGTGCCGGAGCAAGGTGTAACAGTGGAGGACATTTTGGTGGCAGTGGGGGAACAAATTGGATGTGAAAACATATCATCAGCATCGAGAATGAACAAAGTAGTGGTAGTGTTTCTTAAGGATGAATCATTAGTTGCTCGAGTGATTGAGAGTGTATTATTAAAGTGGTTAATTCAATTTTTATCAAGTTTTTCCACTGGCCGATTTATCATCGAAAGTTACGATTTCCATTGTGCCACTGTTCATTCATGATGATGTCAAAGCGCGAGAACTTACACGTTTTGGTTGGATTGCTACTCTGATCAAAGCCATATCGTTGGGATGCAGTAATTTGGCATTGAAACACGTTATGTCATTTAGACGACAAGTGTTTATGTTTTTGAAGGAGCCTACACTGGACATTTCTTTCCATATCTGGAATGAAGGAATATCATTCATGATTTACGCTACTATGGGAAGTATACCATTACATTACATCTGTATATAACAGATTTGTATTTGTACGTACGTACGTGTGTGTGTGTGTGTATATATATATATATATATATATATATATATATATATATATATATATATATATATATATATATATATTTTTTTTTTTTTGTCTTATTGTGTATTTCTATATATACTTAGATTTTCTATTCACTTTTAATTTTTATTCAATTTTTTTTTTATTATCTCTGTCTTGTTGTTGTATTGCTGTATTGTTTGTGCACTGGAAGCTTCTGTCACCAAGACAAATTCCTTGTATGTGTAAACATACTTGGCAATAAAGCTCATTCTGATTCGGAAAAGTTTTGAGTGTGGTGACATTGGGCACAAACAGTTTGCTTGTCCACACAAGGCTTGTGTGAGCACTAGTGCCGAGGGTAATGCAGAGAGTTTAGATTGACGTGAAGATGAGAAGTCTGAAGAGGGAACAGTGGATAAACAGGATGAAATAGTCAAAAGTGCAAAAGAGGTAAGACAGGCCATGATTGGAGTGCATGAGAATGCAAATGAAGTTGATGAACAGGATAATGAGACAGAAAATGTAGGCAAGACTGCTGATGTACAGTGTACAAGGAGATGGGTTGAGTGCTGAAAATAAAGCGTACTGACAGTAACGCGATGAATAACATTAAATTGATATTATCAAAAGTATCAAATATACTAGCAGCTGAGGCAATGGATGATGACAGTCAGGCAGAAATGAGGGACGAAGATACACTTTCACAGATATCCGGTGTTTCTGAAATCGGTTCTCAGGCTGAAGAAGGATAGTTTTATTCACTCCAAGTGATCAATGATTTTTTAGATGAAATGTTTGGCAGAACTGTTGATGTTAAAGTTTTTTTTCCTGATGTGGATACATTTGTAGTATCTGTAACAAGATTGCAACAATGTAGGACTTGATGAAAAAATACTTAATAAATTATGGACGTGTAATGGTTTAACTTCAAATAAGTAAAATGGGTCAGTTTCACTGGGTGTCTTCTCTTTTCTTACAATTTTTGTTCTTTTTTATATCTTTCTCTTTTATATGGAGCTTATAAGAATAGGCTCTTTAAATCTAAATGGAGAAAGAGATCAGAATAATAGAGCAGTGTTATCTGAGTTTATGAAAGTTAGGAATATTGATATAGTGATGTTACAAGAATCACATTCTGACAGACCTAATTAGGTAGAATGGGGTATGTGGTATGAGGGGAAGTATGCTTTCAGTCATGGTTCAAATGTGAGTGCTGGGGTTTCAATTTTATTCTCAGAAAGATTAACTGTTGATATTTTAAAAGTGGAAGAGGCAGAGACTGGGAGGACACTAATGGTTAAGGCTGAAGTGGAAGGAATAAAGGTTTTGTTTATAAATGTGTATGTGCCAAATATTGGATCAGTGCGAGTTGCACTGTTTTAAAAAATGAAGAACTCTATTCAGTAAATTGAAGATGATATCTGTGTAGTTATGACTGGAGACTGGAATTGTACAGAAGATTTCAAAATTTATAGAAACGGAGAGGAACCTAATTTTCAGTCGGGTATGATGCTTTCCAGTATAATTCGAGAGAGTGACTTGAATGATGTTTGGAGAAGTAGAAATAGTGGGATAAGACAATATACTTGGTTAAAATTGAATGATAATATATTTAGTGGTGCCAGATTAGATAGGATATATATAAGCAGGAGTAATACAGATAATTGGAAAAGAGTGTTATGGATCTTAACCCCATTGAGCTTTTGTGGGATCAGCTAGACTGTAAGGTGCGTGAAAAGTGCCCGACAAAACAGCCACATCTATGGCAAGTGCTACAGGAGTTGTGGGGTGAAATGTCACCTGAGTATCTGGACAAACTGACAGCTGGAATGCCAAAGCTCTGCAAAGCTTTCATTGCTGCAAGTGGAGGATTTTTTGATGAGAACTCTTTGAAGTAGTTTAAGTAAAATTTTAGTAAAAACATTTTTTTCAAATTTTAATAGTAATTTTTCATGTTATTAATGTCCTGACTATACCAGGGTATCTGCAGGTTCGAAGGAATGACATTTATGACTTTTTATTAGACTTGTTAAGGCCAAATAAAATAAAAATGTAAGACCACTTTCGCAATAATAAAAAACAAACAAACACGTTAATTCATTAGCTGGTAAATACAAAACCACTGAGGCTACTTGAATGTCTCTGGACATGTTTTTTTTTTATTGTGCATTTATGTGTTAATAAGTTAATACAACATTAAAACTCTAAATGAAATCATTAAGAATGCATGTAGCCTAAAGTATGTAGCCTATATTGTGACCCTTCTCTTTAGTAACTTGCTGTCTAGCAAGACATGATAAATTAGACAAATGCTTTGGCAATGTCACCGCTTATGTCAAACACGGAAGTGGTGGCAAAAACCACGCGCAAAAAATAAACTGTTATATGATTACGTTGTTGAAAAATCATTCAGAGGGCTCTCGTTGACTGCTGTGGCTTCAAGATCATCAACAGAGCTGACTGGACTGAGGAAATCATTTCAACTCACAACTTTGCAGCATAAATTTATAGCGAACATGATTACATGTTTGTCATTAACTCATATCACTATAGCAATTGTATTGCTAAGAATATGTTTGTATTTATGATGGTTTTGTGTCATACTTTCGTTTAATCCTCAAATCTGTCAAATCTAACACAACAATCAGCGGGCTTTCCACCACTTACTGCGCATGCGCTGACATTTTTGTAAATAAGAGGATTGGTCTATAGGCCTTATTCACAGTAACACCATGTTTGATTTTTAATGGGAATGAAAACGAGGCTGTGAGGGATAGATTTACCATTTCTTCAATGGCATGCATGGTATAAATCTATAAAAAGCTCCAATATCCCATCTGATTTTCCACAACTCATGTTGTCTGGAGTTTTTTGTCTACTGAGTGTCCTTGAAAATATATTTTTTCAATGTTTTGTACACGGAATGATCCAAAAACACTTTAAACTGCAGTACATCTCATCGAAGAGACTGTACGTCTATCCTGCACAACCTTGTTATCATTGTCAAAGATAACGCTGCTGTGAATAAGGTCTAGCATGTGCTGAATAACATTTATATATTTTTTCTTGGCAGATAACTTTACCAAATACTTTAACAGGTAGTTAAAGGGCAGTTCATTTAAAAATGAAATTTCTGTCATCACTGCTCACCCTTGAGTCTGTATTAATTTTTGTCTGCCACGGAACAAAAAAGGAGATGTTAAGCAAAACGTTTAGTCTCAGTCACCATTCACTGTCACTGCATCTTGTTTTTCATTCAATGAAAGTGAATGGTGACTGAAACTCCCTAATATCTCCTTTTGATATCCACTGAAATAAGAAAGTCATACAGGTTTGCAACAGCTTGAAGGTAAGTGATGACAATTTTAATTTTTGAGTGAAATATCTCAAATAAAAACTCATCAGTTACCTTAAAAATGGCCATTTAAAGTTGACAAGATGTATTGAAAATGTTAACAGATTAAATTATGAAAGAAAAGGAGAGGGAGAGGAAGAGATGCTGTGCTGCTGCTTTCCCCGATTGGTCTGAATAACTCGCAGCATCATGCAGGCTGCTCTGTCTTGTCTGTCCGTGCGCTGTCAGTGTCCTCTTTTCTCCACGACATTATCACTGCGTGAGAAAAGGGACGTGTGTCGTGAGAGCATGAGAACAGTGTCAATTGCATTGGCAGCCCTAGATCTAGAGAGATGGAGATGAGAGATATAACAGGTGTAACTCTGCAGCTGAGTCGTTCTGTTAGCTTTACAAATATTGTCAAAGGTAGTGTAAAATAAGGAAGCGCAACGATTTAAAAGGCGTCAAAAGACCGCTCCAACCTTGCGCGCTTGCAAATTGTAACGTTGACCACTTTGTCGATTATAAGCAGGAGCGACAGTGTTAGAGATGCAAAATAATGGCATTTCAGAATCAGAATCAGCTTTATTGCCAAGTATGCTTACACATACAAGGAATTTGTCTTGGTGACAGGAGCTTCCAGTGTACAACAATACAAAAACAATACAAAAACAGCAGCAAGACATGGATAATAATAAAAAATAACAAATAAAACTATTTATACACATACGTACAGACACACACATACATCCATACACACATACACATGGGTAGTGCAAAACAAATACAATCTGTTATGTACAGTGCAAATACAAATCTGTTATGTACAGTGCAAATGTTTTTTTGTTTTTTTTCAGAGGAATGAAATGGCAGAAGAGGTTGGATGTGTTGGATAAATATAAGAAAGACTAAACTGTGTATTGCACATAGTTATTGCTCAATGGGGCAATTTAACTGTTCATGAGATGGATAGCCTGAGGGAAAAAACTGTTCCAGTGCCTGACGGTTCTGGTGCTCAGAGCTCTGAAGCGTCGGCTAGAAGGCAACAGTTCAAAAAGGTAGTAGGCAGAGTGAGTGGGATCCAGAGTGATTTTTTCCAGCCTTTTTCCTCACTCTGGAAGTGTATAGTTCTTGAAGGGGGGGCACGGGGCAACCAATAATCCTCTCAGCATTCTGAACTGTCCTTTGTAGTCTTCTGATGTCTGATTTCGTAGCTGAACCAAACCAGACAGTTACTGAAGTGCAGAGGACAGACTCAATGACTGCTGAGTAAAACTGTATCAGCTGCGCCTGTGGCAGGTTGAATTTTCTCAGCTGGCGAAGGAAGTACAACCTCTGCTGGGCCTTTTTCACAGTGGAGTCAATGTGGGTCTCCCACTTCAGGTCCTGTGAGATGGTAGTGCCCAGGAACCTGAATGACTCCACTGCTGCCACAGTGCTGTTTAGAATGGTGAGGGGGGTCAGTGTTGGGGTGTTCCTCCTAAAGTCCACAATGATCTCCACTGTTTTGAGCGTGTTCAGATCAAGGTTGTTTTGACTGCACCAGACAGCCAGCTGTTCAACCTCCCTTCTGTATGCAGACTCATCGTCATCTCGGATGAGGCCGATGACAGTGGTGTTGTGTGCAAACTTCAGGAGCTTGACAGAGGGGTCCTTGGCGATGCAGTCATTGGTGTAGAGGGAGAAGAGTAGTGGGGAGAGCACACATCCCTGGGGGGCACCAGTGCTGATTGTACAGGTGCTAGAAGTGAGTTTCCCCTGTCTCACAAGCTGCTGCCTGTCCGTCAGAAAGCTGGTAATCCACTGACAGATAGACATGGGAACAGAGAGTTGGTGTAATTTATTCTGGAGTATAGCTGGGATGATGGGGTTGAAAGCTGAACTGAAGTCCACAAAAAGGATCCTTGCATATGTCCCTGGTCTGTCCAGATGTTGCAGGATATGATGCAATCCTATGTTGACTGCATCATCCACAGACCTGTTTGCTCGATAAGCAAATTGAAGGGGATCTAGAAAGGGTCCAGTGATGTTCTTCAGGTGGGTCAACACCAGTCTCTCAAATGATTTCATGACCACAGACGTCAGGGCGACATGTCTATAGTCATTAAGTCCTGTGATTTTTGGTTTCTTTGGGACAGGAATAATGATTGAGCGTTTGAAGCAGCATGGGACTTCACACTGCTCCAGTGATCTATTGAAGATCTGTGTGAAGATGGGGGCCAGCTGGTTACCACAGGATCGAAGACACACTGGTGAGACGCTTAACTGGTTTATGAAGGTTTATACATGTGTAACATCGTAAGTTCAGTAAAAATGCGCTTCCCTGCGCGTGCTCACACTAAACTCAAGTGTTGGCTGCTAAATGATGGATGCACGAGAGAGAGAGAGAGAGAGAGAGAGAGAGAGAGAGCGAGAGAGAGATGATTTTGACTCGAGCAGATTCTGCTGTTTTAAGCGTCTCCTTTATTCACGCCCCAAAATTAAGACCTCAGCAAACGAAATTTAAGACTTCTTGTAAATTATTTAAGATAAATCAATTTTATGGCCTTACATTTTAAAAAGTAAATTTAAGACTTTTTAAGAACCCGCGGATACCCTGTATACATTCTGATCAGTTGAATGCCACTTTGGTGAATAAAAGTAACAATTTCTTTCCATAAGAGCAAAATCTGTACATTATTCCAAACTTTTAGCCACCAGTATATATTGTCAGCTTATGCTGATGATATAATGGTTTTTGTAAAAGGACAACATGATGCAAACAACCTCTCTCACTCTCTCCACATTTCACAGTATTGCAGTATAAGCCATCTTTAGACTGCAAAGGTGGCACAGAAGCTGCATCTGAAGTGGCATTTGCGTGTATTTACACAGTGGCCCTGATTTACTAAGATCCCAGAAAATGGGTACTAATTTTCTTGTGCAATCTTTCAAATTGCATGTGCACATCATGGGCATATTGCGGGTGATTTACTTAGAAAAACTACGCCAAAAACATCACGTGCAAATATTTTGGACACTGCCTCCAAAAGGAGGCTTTTGCATGTCGTAATTGCACAAAATGCAAGCTCACTTACAGTACGGCTGTCACTAAATACCATTTTATTTACCCATAAATAAACCCATACTTTAACCTCAGTAACAGAAAATGTGAATCTTGTGAGAATTTTGCAGAACATGTAGTTATGAGAACAACATGTATAAACAGATTTTATTTTATGTATTTTAATGTTAGTACACAATAAAGACACCTAATAAAAGTGGGACCAAAAAATTACACAAACCAATAAGTAATGTTTTGCATTGTATGCCGTACTTTCCAACAAAAGAGTTTATGAATTTATAGAAAAAGAAAATAGAAAACTTATATACAGTGTGGCCAAAAATATTGGCACCCTTGGTATATATGAGCAAAGAAGGCTGTGAAAAATATGTCTTTGTTGTTTATCTTTTTGATCTTTCATTCAGAATATTCACAAAAATCTATCCTCTAATGCAGTGGTTCTCAACCTTTTTTTTGATGAACGCCCCCCTACTTCATTCCCTTACCCCGTACCAACCTGTAGAATTGAGAACCAACTGATGTACTCCAAGTCTAGATAAATGTTTTAATGCAAAGAGGAACTTGACGATAGATTTGATTATTATGACTGATAAACACCCCCCATTTGTAACCTAACGCCCCCCTCTCTACTAATTTGCTCTCAGTGCTCCTTGGCATCCTTTGAACACCCCCTGGGGGGGGGGCGGTACCGCCCCCGTTGAGAATCCCTTCTCTAATGGATATCAAACAATTGCAAACACAACACAAGTTTTAGCAAAAAACTAACATTTTTGTCAGTTATATGTGTGACAATTATTGGCACCCTTTTATTCAATACAATTATTCAATGCAACCTCCCTTTGCCAAGATAACAGCTCTGAATCTTCTCCTATAATGTCTCATGAGGTAGGAGAACACATGGCAAGGGATCTGAGACCATTCCTCCATACAGAATCTCTACAGATCCTTCAAATTCCGAGGTCCACGCTGGTGGACTCTCCTCTTCAGTTCACCCCACAGGTTTTGTATGGGATTCAGGTCAGGGGACTGGGATGACCATGGCAGAACTTTGATTTTGTGGTCAGTGAACCATTTTTGTTTTGATTTTGATGTGTGTTTTGGGTCATTGTCCTGCTGGAGGATCCAACCAGGGCCCATTTTAAGCTTTCTGGCAGAGGCAGTCAGGCTTTGATTTTTTATCTGTTGGTATTAGATAGAGTTTTTATGCCAGGACTTCTGGCATAAAAACAGCCCCACAACATTAAAAATCCGCCACCATATTTAACCGTTGGCATGGGGTACTTTTCCATATGGCTACCTCTCTGTGTGTGCCAAACCCATCTCTGGTGTTTGCTGCCAAAAAGCTCTATTTTTGTTTCATCTCACCATAGAACCCAGTCAATTTGAAGGTCCAGTAGTGTCTGGCAAATTGAAGATGCTTCAGTTTGTTGTTGGATGAGAGCAGAGGCTTTTTTCTTGAAACCCTCCCAAACAACGTGTGATGTACGTGATGTCTGATTGTAGTTTTGGAGACTTTCTGACCCCAAGACTAATTTCTGCAGTTCTCCAGCTGTGATCCTTGGAGAATTGGGATCACTTGAACCATTCTCCTCACCATGCGTGAAGACAATATAGACACACTTCCTCTTCCAGGCCGATTCTTAACATCTCCAGTTGATTGGAACTTCTTAATTATTGCCCTGATGGCGGAAATGGGTATTTTCAATGCTTTAGCTATTTTCTTATTGCCACTTCCCATTTTTTGAAGCTCAACAACCCTTTGCCGCACATCACAACTATATTATTTAGTCTAACCCACTGTGATTGATAATTAAGGGAATTTGGCTTTTGTGTTACCTCATATTTATACCCTTGTGAAACAGGAAGTCATGGCTGAACAATTTCATGTTCCTTGTCACCCAGCTGTACTAAAAAATTTAAAATATGAATGGGAATATACTTCAGATATATTTTACTCATAAGAATTTCTAGGGGTGCCAATAATTGTAGCAAACATGTTTTGGAGAAAAATATGAATTTAATTATGAGATTTTTCCCCCTTTCATTTAGTTTACATCAATTAAAGGTGATTTTAATTTTGAATGAAAGATCAAAAGGATAAACAATAAAGACATATTTTGGCCACAACTGTATATAAAGAAAACTTAACATTTAATGAAAAATATAAAAACTTTACAATAAAATGTAAACATTTTTTTGAAGTGGGGCCATTCAAAATGTTGGCGGGCCCACTAGGCCAGAAGAAACAAATCTTAAATGTTAAACTCTAGTGATTTAAGAGAAATGAGGAGTAGCAAGAGCTTGTACAACATACAGTTCTGTGTCCAATAAGAGTGTAAATATTTGTAGTGTATAGTGAGGAGACACCTGGTTGCGGATGTACTTCAGCATGCCAGTATCTTTTTTCCCCTCAGTGCTGCTGTCAGCAGGGCGTCTTTTCATGGATGGGGTACGCAGGCAAGATTTGTCTGAACACTGAAAGTCAGAAAACAAATTTTTTTATGATATTGTGTTTTAAACTTGTTTTATGAGCACAGGGTTAGCTAAGGGCCGCTCAGTAAGGTTGTGCCTGGACGCCTGTAGTCAAACACTGAATATTATAGAAGCACCTCTTTGCTCTTCTTGGCACGGCCGCTGATATTGCTGGTCGCACTGCTCTCTTTCAGGCTGTCCACTGTCTCTCCGTACAGAAGTTTGATGGCACGGACGAGCCGAGCACAGGAACGGCTGTGGTGCTGGTAGCAGCGAGGGTGGCAGAAATCCACATGAGTGCAGATGAAACTCTGCTGGTTGCACAGCAGAATCATGATCTGGAAGTTGAGAGAGAACAGTATATTAAACAATTAACATACACATTTGATTCAGACTGGGAGGAGTCAGAGAGCTGCCACTCACATGCAGCCATGACATATTGCGGTGATAGTTGTCCTCCACACCCCCTGTGCTACCAGGACCCTCAGGTTCAATACTTGGCTCGCTAGCACTCCAAGGGCTCCCTAAACACACACACACACACACACACACACACACACACACACACACACACACACACAAAAGTAATTGATTACTTGTGTTGTCAAGTTATTGTGTATTGCTGATTACAATTACAAATATAACATTAAAGCCCCTATTAAAGATACGTAGGAAGGGTTGTCTTTTTGTTTTGCCTAGCCAAAATAAATTCATATAGAGCTGCAGATGGCTTTTCTGACCTATATCGGTGACAGTGTCTCTACTGTGAGAGAGCAGCCGTTCTGACTCTGCATCATTCTCAGATTCAGAGTCTTGTCTAGACATCTTAGTGCTTTTCAGACTCCCGGCACGGCGGATAGATGACAAAGAGCCTCCTTTCTTTACGCGGAAACTCCTTGCTCCTTTAATCTGTAGCAGCCGAGAGCCACCAATACGGATCCTCCTAATTGGAGCTGAGAAGAGGAGACGAGACAAAATGAAATGAAATAAAATTATGAGATGAGATAATGAGATAAAAGGAGATGATAAATCAGACTTCAGTGTTAAACAAATATGTACATAAAGGCAATTATTCCTTTTTCATTTTACCCAGAGGCTCTTGTGATGATTTCTTCTCCTCACAGCCAGTGTCAGACTTGAGTGTGTGACTGCTGCTGTTCAGAGAATCATGTCCATCTTCATCATCCAGGATTCCTGCAAAACTGATCTTCCTTTCATAGCGGTGACGACCTAGCTCAGGGTCCAGACGCAAACGGCAGCTCTCTAAATCCTATATGAGCCAAAAGATAAGCTTGTTATATTAATAAAAGGACTGTCAATCAATTAAAATTAATCAAATTAATTACAATTAATCCCATATATCAATTTGCAGAGAAAGGCCCCCAAATAAAGATAATTTGATATAAATAATACATAATAATACAAATTATTATAAATATCATAATTTTATATAAATAATTCAGATTGAAATATATTGCATTATTGTGGCAGATGAGTAAAGCAGTGATTAGACAATACTAAAAGTGTCTTTAGAAGTAAATATTATTTTGTCAATATTGTTTGTTTTGTCTGCTCTGTGGCTGCGCTGCTTGTGGGGTTTGTTGAGGCATCCTGACTGCAACTTGCCGGCTGGTAAAAAACACAAAGTTTACGTTCACACTGCAGCTAAATGTGGCATCTGATTTTCAGCTCAAATTCTATTTTTTTGTAAGGTTGTTCAAACAAAATTTTAAATGTAGCCCATATCAGACACTAGTCTGCAGCCGACGCTCATTAACTGATCCGCAAGTGTACAACACTCTGTGAAAGGTTCTTAGCTCTCTTGGACAGGAGGAAGCGGGAGACGGCGAATCCAACTCAAAGGTGTTATTTATTTTTACAAAACCACGCTTTTCAGTGGCAAACACTCAAACACAATGTTCATTCAAACAGCACTGTCTTAGG
Source organism: Myxocyprinus asiaticus (assembly GCF_019703515.2). NCBI lineage: Eukaryota > Metazoa > Chordata > Actinopteri > Cypriniformes > Catostomidae > Myxocyprinus > Myxocyprinus asiaticus. The sequence goes on along the minus strand of NC_059352.1, from coordinate 36,676,272 downwards.
GTGTGTGAAGCTCTCTCTCCCTCACTGGCATCTGGCTTGCTCTTAAAGCTGTCTCCAACTCTCACTGCAATAACAAACAGCTGTTAGAGACAATCATTGACAGGTGATGATCCTTACTGTTCTCATCTCCTGATCTTGCTCTCCATTCACAAACCGACGCTCAACCATGACCCCACTACCACATACCCCCACTGCCCGACTCAGGCCAGGGAGCCATCAGGCATGCCCAGTACTCCCCACCATTTCTGAAGAGAAAGTCCGCAACAGCCATCTGCGCCCCCGGCCTGTGGACCACCTCGAACTTAAACAGCTGAAGAGACAGATACCAACGGGTGATCCACGTGTTAGTTTCCTTCATGCGATGGAGCCACTGGAGCAGGGCGTGGTCCGAACAGAGGGTGAAAGCCTGTCCCAGGAGGTAGTACGAAAAGGTGAGGATCGCCCACTTGATGGCCAGACATTCATTCTCCACGGTGCTTTACCTCGCCTCTCTCGCCAAAAGCTTCCGGCTGATGTACAGCATTGGGCGCTCCTCCCCCTCAACCACCTGGGACAACATACTGTAGCTCCTAACCCCTGTCTGACGCGTCGGTCTGTAAAACAAAAGGGAGAGCAAAATCCGGAGCATGTAACAACGGCTCGCCACAAAGCGCAGCTTTCACCTGTATAAAAGCCTGTTGGCACGGCTCCGACCACTGGACCGAGTCTGGGGTTCCCTTTTTAGTGAGATCAGTCAGTGGGCTGGTGACGTCCGAATAATTAGGTACAGACCTTCTATAATAGTCAGCCAGCCCCAGGATCTGTCTCACCTCCTTTTTGGTCTTGAGTCTCGGACAGGTCACAATCACTGCGGTCTTATTAATTTGGGGACACACCTGACCGTGACCCAGGTGGAACCCCAGATACCGTACCTCCACCTTCCAATTGTGCACTTCTTGGGGTTTGCCATGAGTCCCGCCCATCGCATCGACCTCAGAACTGCCCTCAGATGCTGCATATGCTGCTTCAAATCATTAATGTATATAATGATGTCATCCAGATAGGCAGTTGCGTACGCAGAGTGTGGTCTGAGGACTCGGTCCATAAGGTGCTGAAACGTAGCCGGGGCCCCAAACAAACCGAATGGAAAGGTCACGAATTGGTGTAAGCCAAACGGTGTAGAGAAGGCTGTTTTCTCGCAGGACATTGGTGTTAAGGGGATCTGCCATATCCCTTTGTCAAATCCAGTGTCGAATAAAAATGAGCCGTGCCCAACCGATCGAGCAGTTCATCAATATGAGGCATTGGATAAGCGTCAAAATTAGAAACCGCGTTTACTTTTCTATAATCCACACAGAACTGGACTGAGCCGTCACGATGGGATTCTTCTATTACCCCCATATCAAGCATGGCCTTTAATTCTTCCCGAACCAATTTTTTTTTGTGCTCGGGTAACCGGTAGGGATGACTGCATACCACTACCCCTGGGGTTGTTTCGATATGATGTTCTATGAGGTTTGTATGACTGGGAAGGGGCGAGAATACGTTGGAGAATTCTATTTGCAACCGGGCCACGTTCGTGACTTGCGACAGTGAGAGGTGGTCTCCGCAAGTGACCAGGGTTCCTCGATTGTCTTTTAAGTTCACCTCCGGCCCGAGCTCCTCCCTCTCCGGAACCATGGTTTTAAGAGGTTGAGGTGAAAAATTTGCCGTGCTCCGCCCCATCCATTCATAATTGACTTCCCAGACTCGCCGTGTGACCTCAAAGGGCCCTTGCCACTTTGCGAGTAATTCAGAGCTTGATGTGGGTAGAAATAAAAGGACATCATCTCCCTGTGCAAATTCCCGTAACCGAGCTCCCCTGTTATACAGCCGGGACTGACGTTCTTGAGCCTGTAGCAAATTCTCCTGTGATAGCTGCCCCAATGTGTGGAGTTTTTCTCTCAGGTCAAGAACGTATTGAATTTTGTTTTTACTGTTTGAAGGTCCCTCCTCCCAATTGTTCCTCACAACGTCTAAGACACCGCAAGGCTTACAGCCATACAATAATTCAAATGGGGAGAACCCCGAGGAGGCTTGCAGGACCTCTCGAACTGTGAATAACAGGGGTTCAAGCCACTTATCCCAATTCCGGGCATCTTCTTGCACTAACTTACAAATCATGTTTTTCAGGGTTTGATTAAACCGTTCGACCAAGCCGTCTATTTGTAGGTGGTACACGCTTGTCCGAATCAATTTAATACTTAATAATTTGTACAGCTCGCATAGTGTACGTGGCATGAATGTAGTGCCTTGATCAGTGAGAATTTCATTCGGAATCTCCACTCGGGAGATGATTCTGAAGCGTGCCTCCGCAACACTATGTGCTGAAATGTTGCGTAGAGGCACTGCTTACGGATATCACATTGTGGAGTCCACCAGAACCAACACAAAGCAATGTCCGCGTGCCGTCCACTCTAATGGCCCGATGAGGTCCATACCAATTCTTTTGAATTGGACATCGATCAAAGGAAGTGGGAGCAAAGCCGCTTTTGGGGTGGCCGGCGGATTTACTAGCTGACATTCACGGCATGCTGCACACCATCTGCCAACATCCCAGTGAATGCCCGGCCAATAGAAACGGGCCATTAGGAGGTTCAGTGTCTTTTCCTGCCCTAAGTGACCCACCATCGAATTATGATGATCCCGACGGCTCTTCGATATCAACAACTGGGTTGTATCTTCTTTTTTCTGAGTGTCCTGCGTTACTCAATACAACCGATCATTTATAATAGAAAAGTACAGATATGCGAGTGCAATGTCTGGCTGAAGACGTTGACCATCAATTACTTACACTTGGTTGAAGGCGTGCCTAAGGGTTTCGTCCCGGATCTGCTCCAGAGGGAAATCCCCTGCAGGGAATCCTCTAAGGGCTGGGTAAGCTGAGGCTTCCCCCTCCCTTACGTCATCCTGCCATGGAGCCGACGTAGATGGCCCTGGCTCTGACTCCCCAGCCAGCACATCGCAAACCACACACCGAGACGCTTTGTTACAGGACCCATCCAGACAAATTTCCCTCAATAAAGTGGTAAAGACTGGCCAATTTGTAGCCAAGATTAGCGGATGGGTGAGGCAGGGACTAACTGCCGCCTCGACACTACGTTTTTGTCCCTGGATTTGAATAGTCAGCATCACTACCGGATAACCGTGGATATCCCCATGCACACACCTCACCTTCACCCTGTGACTTGCACCTAAAGCCTTGTCTTGAACCAGGCATTGATGGATGGAGGTTTGGTTGCAACCCAAATCCATCAAGGCCTGATATGTACCCCCCTCAATACTCACAGGTATGCGGTACATCCCTGCTCGGTCGGAGGTGGCCTGTGGAGCGTCTGGCACCTGGACCAATGTCCCTACCTCCATCACCGGGCATTGGTCCTGGAAATGCCCGGGCTCCCTGCAGCTCCAGCAAACTGGCCCAGTCTTCATACCCATGCCTGCAGATTCACCACCCTGGGAGTGAGAGCGCAGAGGGACAGGGGAAACCGGCAGATGGTGCAGCCCCCAAATCCGGGGCGCCGGTCTGGGAGGGGGACCTCCCCGGTTCCAGAGAGGGGGAACAGGACGGGAGGAGGAGGCAGGAAGAGAAGGAGGGAAACAGGAGAGAAGGGTCTCTGGGCTTGCCGGCTCCCGAATACACTGCCATGCAGTCCTCTGCCAGCTGGATGGTTGTCTGAAGCGATGCCGGGCAGTGGCACTGGACCCTCTCCGTCGTCCCTCTCGGAAGTTGAGCGATAAGCTGCTACAGTACCACCAGATCGAACACAGTCCCGACATTACGTTGCTCAGCCAGCAACCACCTCTGGCAGACGTCTCGAAGCCGCTGGGCGAAGGCAAAACGGCGGCCAATGTTCAGCAAGTGAAAGCACTGGCGCTGTTGCTCGGGGGTCTGGCCGACCCGTTGCAGGATGGCTCTTCTTAAGTCAGGGTAAACCAGGAGGTTCTCCTGGGTAACTGCTGTGCTGCGAGTTGAGCTTTCCCGGACAGCAGCTCTTCTGCTCAAAGAGCTACATGAAGGCCTCCGGATCATCTTGGGGGCCCATCTTGATGAGCGGAACATGGGGCAGGGCGGTCGTGGGTCCGGGGTCGTGTGGTCTGCCGGTCCTCCACTTGAGCCTGGAGCAGCGCGATGAACCGCTGCTCCTCTTCAGTGCGCAGCTCGAGGAGGGCCTTATACTGTGTCTGGTGGATGCTGCAGAGGGTCTTGAATACGTCCTCCAGAGGTGAGGCATCCATGGCGCGATCTTCCTCCGGCTCCTGGGTTTTGGCACAAGGTTCTTAGCTTTCTTGGAAAGGAGGAAGCAAGAGACGGCAAATCCAACTCAAAGGTGTTATTTTACAAAACTCAAAACTATGCTTTCCAGCGGTAAACACTCGAACACGCTTTTCAGTGGCAAACACCCAAACACAATGTTCATTCGACCAGCACTGTTTCAGGGTGTTTAGTGTTTTGTCTAGTCTGTGTCTTGTGTGAGAATGCATGGCTTGCCTTAATGGCATTGTCATGCGTTCTTGTGTCTTGTCTGTTATTGGCGTGAGTGCATTGCTTTTTTTGCCATCTTGGTGGCATACACTCACGTCAATGGTTTGTGTCTGTCTCTTGTGACCTTGGGCGTGCTTCGCATTGCGCTCGCTTTGCGCTGTGCGTCCGGATTGCAATTTTCTGCCTGCATAAACATAGTTTTTAGATTGATGTAAAAAAATCACATTAAATCTGACCTGGCTGTTCACACTGAAGGCACCTAAAAAAAAAAAATCAGATATATATCCGATTTATTTCCACATATGAAAGTGTCCCAGATTAGATTTGAAAATGCCAGATTCGAAGTGCTTGTGGCTGATCACACTGTCATCCAATTAACAAGTCTGCAGCCCTATTTACACCTGCATTTACATGTGTTTTCGGTGATCGGATCGCTATCGGATTGCACTTGACCACATTAAATGACAGGTGTAAATGCACCAAAGACGCATTGTGAATGGATTGTGATCGGATCACTGAAACCACATTTTGACCACATTCAAAGAAGGTGTAAATGCACATGTGTTTTCGTTATCCGGATACAACTAAGTAATTAATTATTTGATGAGTTTGCGCTATAGTCATCCGTTGTTAAAGTGCTGTGTTGTGCGTACTTGCCTTTTTTTGTTAATTCAGCCATCGCAATGTGAAGAACACAACATACACTGCCGTCTTGGAATCTTGTTCACAGATTTCAGTTACATGTACTCTAAGCTTGAATTGCTCCAATGGTTGTAAAATACTTTTATTACGGTATTTATGTATGGGTCAGGAGGCATGATTAATTGTATTAATTTTTTTTAATGCATTACTAATTATATAATTAAACATACTAATTTAGTGCGTTAAATTGACAGCCCTAATTAATACCTTTACACTATTCGATGTAGGATCCTTTTTTTTATTCTGCTCTCACAATGTGAAATAGACAACAGAAATTTTAGGCTTGCAATCTGATCACCTGCTGGACTATGCTTGGAATCTCTCTCCTCCCTCAAAATACTCACTCACCTCTCTCTCCTAGTCTATTTTCCCTGAGGCCCTTTTTAACTTTCTTTTCTCTCATTCTAATTCCTTTCAGCATCCTTTACTCATGCAACCTCTGGATCTGTTAACCCTTCAATCATCACTAATGTAGACCCATACACACCCTCTAGCTAAAAAATAAATAATAATAATAATAATTTTTATGAATCCATCTAGATGAATTGCTGATGGTGTCACCCAAATTAATCTGGTGTGAGGAAGAGACCAGAGGAAAGTGGTACTGATACTGACCACTAGGGGCTCTGTTCGAGGTCTGGGGAGACAGGGAAAGGTCTCTCGCAGGAAAGTGGTGATCTCCAAAAGCAGCTGACAAGCCGACATCTTAAGAGCGAAGGGACAGCTGCACTTTGTAGGGTTGACTGTGTCTGTTGAAAGAATCGTTAAAAAAAATTAATCAGCCATATGAAAGGTCCATCATCTGTTTGTTTCATCTGAATTAAAGATGCACTCAGTTATTCTAATCCAATACACTTTTTGTAAAATTCTGCAAATATCTCCTCACAGTCTGTTAGCTGTCCATTCTATGGGAGGGCTGAATAAAAATCTAGTATTTGTAAGCAGCCCTGGCTCTGTAAATGGGACAAAAACAAAGTGGATTGGACCGATCCACACAACACTACTCCAGCCAATCAGCAACAGGGGGTGGTTCTTCCGCATTCACAGGATGGGGGGTGGGGGCAGAGCGAGAAGGAAATTCATTAGAAGAGTGAAGGCAAATCTGGCTGAGGTGAACTTTCTAAACTCCAAGGAGGACAAATGGCAGAAAAAAATACCAAGAGAAAAAGGTCAGACAAATATAAACTAAAAAACAAGGATTATGATAAGTCAAGGGCTAGGAGCCAAATCAATATCGGAGAGGCTTTTCAGCGGTGGAGAGACCTCTGAGAGGTAAAAGGCTTGAAGACAGAAAGCAGAAGTTGGTCTTTTTCTTCTTGACAGGTGGGTAAAATAAATTTTGCTATGTTTCACAGAACCCATATATGCTGTTGTTCTGATGTTAGGTTTAGTAGCAGGAGAGTTGTGAGTGTCTGGAGCAGGTGTGCGTAAAACTGTCTTGTCTACTCTGCAAGTTATCTTAGCAGAAGCAACTTACTGTAGCAACAGTTTTCTAACCCACTACATAGCTAACATTATTTACATTACTTGCTGTGTTGTTGTTCGCTCTAATCGTCTAATGGTATTTTTCCACACAATGTTTGCAAAGGGTTTTATAGCCATGTAGATTTAAAAACATGTTTGGTAGCACCCTCTTTGGTGGGGGGCGGAGCTTCCAAAAGAGCACTAAAGGGAGGGGTGTGTTTGTTTTGGCAGTTGAGTTCGATTATCAACAGTGTTTCTCAGGAATCACTGAGTGCACCTTTAATGATGTCATTTTCACTCTTACTGTCATCCAGATAATCTTCATCCTCATCTTCCTTTCTCACTCGTCTCTTGCTCTCTTCATCATAGATAAAACCCAAGATGTTGGCTGGACTCTCACTGTCTGAGTGGCAAATTTCACTCAGACGAGTGCCTATTGCCTTTTAGAGTATACATACATCAGACAGAGGCAAACACCACAGTGAACTTCAAAAAATAATGTACAGATGTTTTCTAGTGCAGAGAAGGCAAATTTGCATATCTTTAAGCATAATATGACTCACGTCTCCCCACTGGTAAAAGTGTTTGGCTGCATTCCACTGGAGTTTGGTGTTCCTTTTGTTTCCTGCTACAGGTGATCGGCCTCTGGACAACCCTCTCTTAGTAATGTTAACATGGTGACCCTTCATCCATTCTGGCCAGTTCCCACGGTTACATCGATGCACGAAACGGGCACACTCCAGGAAAAGCGAGGCCCTTGCCACCACAGGGGCTTCCTGGTGAAGACATTTATTGAAGAAAATGCAGGAAGTGAAAAAGAATAAACTAAACAAGTTTGCTTATCAATTGTTTGCAAGTGTTTAGAATATTTAACAAGAGAATATTAAATTCCTTGTTTTTTTTCACAAAACATTTTAAGTCCAACTTGATTTAATGCCAATCTTGATTTAACCCCTTACACCCTGCTGCATATTTTGGCAGCCATCTTCACATTTTCACACCCAAATTTAAAAGCTCACCTTACACACATACAGTAGACTAATTGCAAAATATTGGTCTCATTTTACAGAAAACTCCCTAAAATTTCACAAAAAGATTCCAATAATTAATAAACAACATTCATATTTTTTTTTATCCTGTCTTTGAAAGCCTGTGATTCAGGCTCTGTTTGCTCTATGTCTCTGCAAAAAGTGTTTGTTCATTCCACTAGATGGTAACAAATACTAAGAAAAAGACATTTTCCTCTATCAACTTCCATCGCAATATACAGATCTGAGATGCAGGTGCTGCTATAACACAGCTGAGCACTCACCATGTGCTTGTCCATAGGCATTCAATCTATTTTGAGATCCCAGGCATCTTTCCCAATGTTCTGTCAAATATCTTGGACTTTGAGTGGACTAGAAGCTTAATCTAGGTGTCGTTGGAAAGCTGAAATCCTCATGTATAAAACTTCATCATCGCTAGTCAAGAACATATTTTGCAGAGGATTTATATATCATGCTTTTTCTGCTCTACTGCATATTTTGTTCTGGACATCTGAGACATAACATTAGATTATTTACTCAAGCAATCTCACAGACAAGTACAAAATGTCTCTAAGGTAATAGCTGATTGAGAGTTTATGGCTACTTGATCAGAACAGATATGAGCCATTTGTCTTTGTTGTCTTAAAGAGATCATAACACTTTGTGATTCTTTTGATAATCATAAGAACTGTTGTTTTATGGCTAAAAAATAGTGTCGTCAGTCAATTAAAATCTTTAATAACGATTAATTGTATAATTTTTTTGTAGTTAATCGCAATTAATCGCAGATTTTAAAAGTGCTGAAATCTGACACTATATATACTTAACAACCTTAAAGATAACATCCTCACATAGGAGAGAGCATAACGGTCAACTAGCGTGTTAAGACAGTTCCGCCCACAGAATGTCTATGGGACCGCCGTGCTATGCTATTTTATGCCAAGCTTGTAGGCTCTCTTGGTAGAAGGGCTCTGGCCCTGTGGCGTGTGCGTCAGTGTAATGACTCCGGGTGGACACATTACAAAGGTTCTGCCCTTCACGCCAGTGTTTATGCTGTATTAATGGTAAATGCATTAATCGTGATTAAGAAAAATTAACGCGTTAAACTTTTTTAATTAATCGCATGCGTTAACACGTTAATTCTGACAGCTCTACTAAACAAAATCTACTAAAAACACAGTCACATTCCTGAGAATGAGAGCTTTCATTTGATATATGATGTGACTATCTTAGGTCTATTGGAAATAAATGTATATTCATAATTCTACATCATTACCACAGGGTGGCGCTAATGCAGAGGTTTTTATTTTTTTTATTTTATGTAACATAAACGCAAAATTAATGGGAAAAGTTATGTGAAAAGTTTGGATTCCAAGCTTTCCCACATATCGTAATTTAAGGGGATGCCACTTGAAATGAACAAGTAACAAGTTGCAACAAATGTTTTGGTCATTATTTTATCTCTAACTACTTTGCATCAAAAGCAGTGTGACAACCGTTTTTATATAAACAGAAAAAAATAGAGCTAACCAGGTCAAGTGCTGCAGCTAAAATCGAAGCATCTGGTATGGTTCCTGGCTCACAGCAGTTCAACAGGAACTGAAACCTCTTCATGCCCTGTCTGATTGCACCTAGATTCACTATGTTCTTATTCTTCATGGCCTCCTGACTGGCAGCCAAGCGCTCCTGGAATCCATGGCAACCTGAGAATGGATACAAAATGATGTCAGTGTAAGGCAGATGAAGTCTAATACCCCAGTATAAAAAAAGCCATCTGAAAATAGCTAGTGAGATATGCAATAGCTGGTGATGTCGAGTGAACATGCAATTCTGTTTTATACACTATATTTTGACACATCTATCGCAAAACAAACCATTGTATTTAAACATAAATACCATAAATTTGCATCTTTGGCTTCATCTACTGAAGTTTAACGCAATCACATTTATAGCTAAAACAAATAAGACCACATTCTGCAATAAATATTTTCACACATAAATATCTAATAGGTCACATTTTGGAGCTTTTAACTTGGAGAGTGGAAGGTTTACGAAAACTCTGACAAAGCTGTGGCGGGTCATGGTGCCAGGTCATAGGTCAGAGAGCCCATGTCAGAGAACCACAGTCCCTCTTCCAGCTGACAAACACACAGAGAGCTGGCATGGAAGATGGTAGAGAACAGTGAGTGTACCAGAAGCACAAGACACATCATAGACGTGCACACACACAAACACAGGGCGAATTACGGATGGGGGACGGGGGAGGACACCCCAGGGTTCTACCATCTTTCTCTTCTGTGTGGTGAAGCTTGGATGGGTTCCTCCGACCAGACCTCCATTTACCGAGACGCTTGAAGAAATTCTCCTCTTCCTCTCGCCCATACTCAATGGCGCTACCCTCCGACAGCTTTACTGCACTAGTGAACTTGACCTGAGATATAAAGGCAAGACACAGATCAACAAGAAATTCCTGCCTTAAAACTCAAACACAATGACTGATTCTCTTCCACGAAGAAGCTTTCTTCCTAAGAAAGAAACAAGGTCAAGTATTTCTTATTTTTTATTCAGATGTTCTTATGTCGGGTAACATTTCAGTAGACATAAAGGCACAATTTTTCCAGGTTTGTCTAACCTTAGGCTGAACTTCAAAGACATTAGTCATTAATCTTACAGTTCATACAAAATCTTTGTATAAACACTGGCCCTTAACACTTACTTAGTTTACTCAATTTAAACCATGACCTGCGCTGCACACAACTAATACTGGCATTATATTCATGCTGGTTAGCCAGAGGGGAACTAGCCCCCACAGTGAGCCTGGTTTCTCCCAAGGTTATTTTTCTCCATTAACCAACATCTTATGGAGTTTTGTGTTCCTTGCCACAGTCGCCTTTGGCTTGCTCACAGGGGTTCTAAATACAATTATGATTTAATTATTTAATTATTTATTTTTTATACACAATTTACAATAATATTTAATCAAACTACACAATGAAGACTTTATAGTTATTAATGTTTTCATTTTCTGTTAATGCATGATTTTCTGTAAAGCTGCTTTGAAACGATGTGTGTTGTGAAAAGCCCCATACAAATAAAAATGACATGACTTGACTTGACTTAGGGGGATTTCACAATGGCAGTTTAGCCTGAAACAGAGCACGGTTCGCATTAAAAATTGGTAATACAAAAGTTGTTTTGCGTACCATGGTACCGAACCTGAGACTACCTGCAGTAGGTGGTCTGAGCTCGGTTGGAATGAAACTGTGGCATGTTTCGCATGAGTTAGAAAGCAACCTGTAGAATACTCAGGTCTGCACTTGTTTATGAAGTAAAATAACTTGTGCTTGCATTATTTTTACTCAAAAAAGGTAGTTTGCGAGCATCAGAGATAGTCATCTTCTCCTGGACATGCATATTTTCTGAATAATGCCATGCAACACACAGAGGCCAAAGGTCCGCAAAAGGTCTGGTCCTCATTCCAGCTTATTCTGGCCAAGAACCACCCACTTTGGCAGGAAGAGCAATGTAAAACAATCACTCACAGTTAATTTTGGCTTTACATGCCATTTAGGGGTGAGTTTATCTGATCTAGATTATAAGCAAGAATAATTTAAATTATGGCACCGCAATCTCCGTGAACGATTGTGAAAATAACACAGAAAATGTGAATTTGAGATCTTAAGTACACTACAGTACAGAAAAAAGTGCAGATTATTTCGCAGACATAATTTAGAAAGCAAAGATAAATATACACGAGTCAAAACATTATGACCACTCACAGGTGAAGCGAATAACGTTAATCACCTCCTAACAAGGCAATATGTCAAGGTCTGGGTAGATTAGATGGTAAGCGAACAATCATTTCTCATGGTCAACATGTTGAATGCAGTGACTTTGACAAGGGTCAAATTGTTATGGCCAGACAGCTGGGTCAGAGCATTTCTGAAACGGCAAAGCTTGTGGGGTGCTCCTGGTCAGCAGTGGTGAGTACCTACCGACAGTGGTCCGAGGAGGAACAAACCACAAACCGGCAACAGGGTGTTGGGCACCCAAGGCTCATCGATGCGCGAGAGCAATAAAGGCTATCCCATCAGGACAGAAGGTCTACTGTGGCACAAGTCACAGAAAATTTAAATGATGGTTACGAGAGGAATGTAGCACAACACACAGTGCATCACACCCTGCAGCGTATGGGGCTGCGTAGCCGCAGACCGGTCAGAGTGCCCATGATGACTCCTGTCCACCGTCGAAAACGCCTACAATGAGCACGTAAGCATCAGAACTGGACCTTGGAGCAGTGGAAGAAGGTCACCTGGTCCAATGAGTCCCCTTTTCTTTTACATCATGTGGATGGCCATGTATCTAGGGACGTGATGGCACCAGGATGCACTGTGGGAAGACAACAAGCCGTTGGAGGGAGTGTGATGCTCTGGGAAATGTTTTACTGGGAAACCCTGGGTCCGGCCATTCATGTGGATGTCAATTTGACATGTGCCATCTACCTAAACATCATTGCAGACAAGGTACACCCCTTCATGGCAATGGTATTCCCTGATGGCAGAGGCCTCTTTCAGAGGATAATACACCCTGCCACACTGCACACATTGTTCGGGATTGGTTTGAGGAACAGGATGAAGAGTTCAAGGTGTTGCTCTGGCCTCCAAATTACCCAGATCTCAATCAAGAGAATCTGTGGTATGTGCTGGACCAAGTCCGGTCCATGGCGACTCAACCTTGCAACATACAGGACTTGAAGGATCTGCTGCTAATATCTTGGTGCCAGATACCACAGGACACCTTCAGGGGTCTTGTAGAGTCCATGCCTCAGCGGGTCAGCGCTGTTGGCACGTGGAGGACCAACAGTATATTAGGCAGGTGGTCATAATGTTTTGGCTCAACAGTGTATAGTTCTGCTTGGGGATATCTATTGTAATTTACTTGCTATTAACCCTCCTATTGCGCTCTGGTCATTTTTGACCCGGGAGAGGTAGATCATAATTTTAAATACCACACTATTTTTAGTATGGGAACCAAACTTTGTGACTTTGTCAAGAATATCAAAATAAACAATACATTTTATTTGTAAGATTTTTTACGAGATTTAACCATTTTTTTTCTCTCCCCTTTTTCTCCCTAATTTGGAATGCCCAATTCCCAATGCGCTCTAAGTCCTCGTGGTGGCGTAGTGACTCGCCTCAATCCGGGTGGCAGAGGACGAATTTCTGTTGCCTCCGCATCTGAGACCGTCAATCCATGCATCTTATTACGTGGCTTGTTGAGCGCGTTAACACGGAGATATAGCGCACGTGGAGGCTTCACGCTATTCTCCGTGGCATCCACACATAACTCACCACGCGCCCCACAGAGAGCGAAAATCACATTATAGCGACCACGAGGAGGTTACCCCATATGACTCTACCCTCCCTAGCAACTGGGCCAATTTGGTTGCTTAGGAGACCTGGCTGGAGTCACTCAGCACACCCAATTTTATTTTATTTTTTTCATTGTTACATCTTTTGCGTTCATGGGTTCATTTTTACCCAGACATCAATTGTGGGTAAAAATGGAAATTCATTCAAACTACAAGTAATTCTCACATTAGATGTTAATATAAATTGTATAGTATGCTATATTTAGATATAATTTCACAGAAATTCACATGTATCACACTTGTTTTGCTGTAGTTAATGTATATTTTGAAATGTCAAAGAATTTCTAAATTTTGTATTTAAAAAAATGGCATATTAATTCATAGTTTTTATATTTGTCAATTAACATGCCAAAAAAATATGTTTACATGTATAAACAGATAAGAACTTATTAATGACTTACAAATACAGTTGCAATCAAAATTATTCAACCCCCCCAAGACAGTAAGGATTTACAAAGGTAAGCTTTTCTGATGACCCAGAATTTTTAAACTTTACATCTATATCAGTTGAGTGACACATTCAAAGTCACAGTGTGAATATATAACCTAATATTTGTAAATAGCAGGATTTTTTTAAAATACAGCCATGTCATAATTATTCAACCCCTACTGCATGTAGCTGTTTCTTAAATATGTAAGGCTACACAAGTAATTGTTTTAAAACAAAAATAAGTCATCAATCTGCAATGGCACTTATTTAAGTTTTAAAATGTAAGTTTAGCATTGTAAGCAAAAATGTATTTCTATGCAAAAAATGCAATTAAAAATAAGCTGTCTCAAAAGTTAATAGAGGAGATTATTTCATTAAACAAGAATGGTCATGGCTAAAAGTACATTTCCAAGGCACTTCAATTTCCAATAGACAAAGTTGGCAGCACCATTCATAAATTTTTTTAAATATGGTACAACAGCAACCTTCTTGGGGTGTGGAAGAAAGCAAAACTTCACCAAGGGAAATGTTGACTTGAATATTCAAGAAGTAATAGGAAAGAAGTAGGAAAGACCTGTGGAGTCCTGGAAGAAGGTTTTTAAGACGTATGACACTAAACTGAAAATGAGTTTTAGACCCATGGGTCAGCAGTACATCTGGAGTAAGATGACAAGGTGATGACAAGAACGACACCATCCCCACAGTCAAGCATGGAGGTGGGTCAGTCCTGTTATGGGGGTGTTTTGCGGCTGCAGGAAACAGCTATCCTGACTATGTGACAGACACCATGGATTTTTTCAGGTATCAGGCCATTTTGGCATGAAAAATGTGATGCCTTCAGTGTGTAAATTGAAGCTCGGTGATCACTGGACTTTCCAGCAAGACAATAACACCAAGGATACATCCAAGTTGTCCAAAATCTGGTTCAGGGATAGGTTGTGAAATATCCTTAAATGGCCCTTTCAGTCTATCATTAAAATCCCATTGCAAACATTTGTTGGGATTACAAGGAAGCAATGGCAGCACAGAAACCAAAGAATGTCAATGAGCTAGAAGCTTTTGCTCCTGAGAAATGTGTAAAAATTCTAATAGAGAGGTGTCCGAAGCCTGAGAACACTTACCTGAAACATTTATTTGCTGTTATTAAGGATAAAGGATGCTCCACAAATGATTGACTTTCGGGGTTGAGTATTTTTGACATGACATTTGTGGAGAGAATTAGTTATTTTTTATTTTAAAATTTGGGTAAACTGAACTCTTTGTTCTCAAAATCACTCAAATGTGTATTAAAAACTTACTTTGTTTACTGAGGTTTTAGTTGATGTGTTTTAATTCACATCACCAGAATGTATTGCTGGTCAGGGGGGTTGAATAGTTTTGATTGCAACTGTAGTATTAGATGAAAATCATCATGTTATGAATGATTTATAAGCTTGAATTCCACCGGTCAAAACTGACCGGTGGAATTTTGTGTGCCTCAAACAAAACCTCATAATATCTTTCAAAGATTTTATGTCAATAACCAGGCAAACTTTGGCAGATCCAGCAATTAAGTGCACATTAAATCAACTCCACATAAAACACAACATTGTTTTCAGATGGACTGATAAAAAAAAAAAAATATGTGTGCCCTTACTACTGGAGGTTGCTGTGAAATAAATTTTTGGTCTAAGAATGTAAAGACAGCGTTAGAGAACAGGAAATGGTTATAAAAAATAATGTGTCCTACTCTGTGAAGCAAGAATGTCTGGGAGATGATGTGTGTCTGAGAATATGGGGAACTGGGGGCAGCCATGGCTAGATTTGCAGGGTTTTTACACATTTACATTTAACTAACAAAGACAGGAATTGTCTACTTACATTATCTGCTTAGACAGAGACTTTTTACATCAGCAATAAGCTAAGAACCAATCAGAATGTAGTAAATAAGTACTGTATATGAGTATTATTATGTAATATAACCAATATAAGCCTAAATGTAACTTTTCTTAGGGTATGTTCCACAGCTACGTCTGATGCCACTCAGATTAGAGTTTAAGAGATCAAGAAATTGCTTTCCAGTTTTTTTGTGCACTATGCATCAGATGGTTTGAACGGACTGTGGGCGGAAATTGAAAATAGTCTAACCTTGTGAAAAATTTAAATTCTGTCACCATCTACTCACCCTCATGCCATTCAAAACCCATATGACTTTCTCACTTCTGCTAAACACGAAAAGAGAAATTTTTAAGAACCATCCCGACAAGGTTAAGTAAACAAACGGACATCAAGATTTTCTCTGAATAAAGACTTAAATTCTGGGTTGCTGTTTACCAAAATGCTTTCAGAAGACTTGGAATATGATGCACATGTTGCATGGACTACTTTTATAATACTTCCACATCCTATTTAAAGCTTGAAACCTGCCATTGTATTAAAAAGAGGAACCGGTTCTTCAAAATGTCTCCCTTTGTGTTACACAGAAGAAATGTGTTTATGTTTATGTCTTTTTGTTTTATTAAAGATTACTTATATTGTCAAGCCGGTTCTCGCCTCCTCCTTTCCACTGAACCTCGTTACACTGGTGGCGAAATCTGGGAAGGAGGAGGCGAGAACCGGCTTGACAATATAAGTAATCTTTTAATAAAACAAAAAGACACAAACATAAACACATGCAGGGCAGCTGCCCGTAACTCTCTCTCTCTCAAACTGCTGCCTCTGGTCGCCTTTATCCCTCTCGAGGGCTTGATTAGCCTGATTAGGGGCCGGGTGTGCAGCATCACGACCCAGCCCCACCCTCCTCCCTGCCACAATGAGGGTGAGCAAATGATGATTGAATATTCATTTTTGGCTGAACTATTTATTTATTCCACATTTAAGAGTAAATGCAGAAACTTAGACTCACCTTGGAGCTTTGTCTGATAAAGGACAGTCTGTCCACTGAGCTGATGTCCAGCAGATCCTCAACCCCATCAGCTAGGCCAGATAGAGAGGATCGTTTAAGCCAGTTACCTGTACCACATGTTAAAGGGTTACAAGAAAGGCAGTTTTAGCTTAACTCTGATACCCTTTTAAATGGAAGTGCAAACAAGCCAAAAGGGATTGAAATACAGAGGGGAAGATTTCATGCTGGTGCTTCGACCCATATAGTTCATACGCAAACATCGACAAAGTGCATATACTCTCATTATAAGTATGAGAAAGCTTCAAAAGAAAAAAAGATGAAGAATATATTTGAATACATTTTCAAATGAAAGTTTTCATTTTTAATGACACTGCAAAATATGGCTGCACACAGTAACTAAAGCACAAGTACAAAACACACACACATACGTAACATGGAGAGAGTGAATGGATGGCGAACTTTCCTACGGCATGCTGGTGACAAAAAGGAAAGAACAGAGATACGAATGACTTTTATAACATTCAGATTCTCAAAACATCGAGCCAATAAGAGGTGAAAATTCTTGATGAAATTCACCCTTTTGACAAGGATGTTTAATAAAAGGCACAACATAAGTTTATTCTTAAAAAGTAGTTCTTACTAAAACCTCCCAAATTGTAATTTTACCAATATTATCATACTTAAAAAAAATAAAAAAAATAAAATGGTTTAATACACACTTACTGTACCTTTGTATTTCACAAACATTAACACATTGAGAGTCCTCTGTGTATGGAAATTTTAGTTTTTTGTTCACAGAGAGTAAATCTCTTTGAATCTGAGCAATTGCCCACCCACAGATATTTGGGATACAGTCATGGGAATTCAGACAAACTGCTTAATGAAGCATACAAGTTATGTAAGGGTTTAAATAAAATAAAAAGTAAGTATTGTCTGAGAAGGTCTGAAGTCATCCACGCAAATAACACAGTTGATCAACATACTTGAGTCTCTGAGTATCTGCTTTTTGTGGGAAAACAAAGGAATAGAGACAAATCTGGTTACGTTAGAATTTCTGTCTCACTCTTTTACTCACACACACAAACACACCTATGGGCAGTTTGAGCTTCTTGCGGAGTGAGATCCGTCGGGAGCGAGAGCGTGAACGTCGGTCTGTGGTGGTCCCGGAGTGGGCGGTGGTGCACTCTGATGTGTCTTGCTCTGATTGGCTGCTGGTATCACTGGCAGCACTCTGAGACTTGAACATCTTCCTCCAAAAATCTTTCCTTCCTAACAGAGCTCCAGGGATCTGTTCCTCGCTAAGGACACAATCACACACATATTTTTCATTCGTCAAATGTTGAATTTACATTATAGCAGTAGTTCATCCAAGAATTAAAATTCTGTAATTCAAAATACTTTGTATGAGGAACAGACCAAAATTTAAGTAGTTATTTACTGACAGATTTTCACTTATAAAAGATTTTCGGTGAATAAGTCTACATAATGACGTTCTTGTGAATGTGTGAGTAAATGTATATATTTGCATGTACTTTTTTGCTGTAGCTGGCTTGGCCTCCTCCTTTTCTTCTGGTTTTTTGGTGGTATTGAGTTTTTCAGCGCTGTCCAGAAGGGCACTGAGAGCCACACGTCGAAAAACATTTCCATGAGACTCCTTAATGAACTGAACCAGCTGACGTATGTCACAATACAGACCCTGATTTGTGTGTGTTTAGATGCGAGGAGAGACAGTCATAGTGTGAATGGGTGAAAAGAGAGAGGTGTAAAAGAGAAAACGGAGATATAGTCAAATATTCACACTCTTCTGTAAACAAGAGAGTACTTTACCTGAGACCATGACTAATGAATTTCCATGACAGTCATTTGTGGTTACTGTATATGTATTTTTTTTTTTAATCATTTTAGTTATTGCTCTTACAAAAAACAATTACTAGCCTCAAAAAAATATTTCAGAGCCGAGTATAATTACAAAACATTAAAATTCACTATAGGACTTGCCATGACTTTTTTCCATGACATTTAAAGATTTTGTTAATTGCCATGACTTTTTCAGGCCTGGAAATTACAATTTAAAAATTGCCCTGATATTTCCAGGTTTTTTATGACCGTGAGAACCCTGACATTCAAGCACTCAATCAGTATGTTTACATGCGCAGTTATAATCGAGCTACAGCATTTTATTCCCCGTTTTTTTGGCATAGTTGAGCTATAGTCTTGATTTGTCAGTCCAAGTATACATGAAACAATGCAAAATTGAATTGGCCTATTTGAAGGATGTCAAATTCATCAGGTTTCTTTTTGCCGAGCACGAGACATTTTATTTTGCGATTCTCTGACTTTAACGAGACATTCTGAAACGCCTAATATGAAAGATTACGTGACTTAATGAACTAACAAAACAACAAGGCAGAACCAAATTTCTCTCAATTCACTATCTTTTGCCAAAAGAACGAAATTGCAATCCATGTAGAAAGACAGTAGTTTCCGTTAAAGATGCACTCATTAATTGTACTGAAGTATGTCGAAGTGGCTTACATTAGCTTGCACTGATACCTAGTGCTGCATCATTCATAAGGATGCTGCATCTTTCAAACACAGTGGTATTCAGTTTCCAATTCCTTTGTAGAAATTCACTATGCACAGTAAGTCAGGATCAATTAAATCCATGAATGAAAGTGTCCAATAACAAGGCAGTTACTGAGATTAAGCGAGTAGTATTCAGCTAGTCATGTGATGCTAACATGGCTGCCCCCATGAGCGCCCCTGCCCCATGTAGAATAAAAGAGCTTTTATAAGGTTACTGATATGATATGACTAAACTATTCATCTCACATGATTGGTCATAATTTTATACATGTTTCAAAATTACTATTCATTTTTTTAGAAATAAAACTTTTTTAAATGAGGAAAAACTCTTACTGAGTGAAACTTTAAGCATTTTCTTTCCTATGTTCAAGCAGGTTAAGCCATTTCTTTTCAGTTTTTTTAAAGTGCTGAAAAAAAGACTACAAATAAATATGGTCCAGGGCCAATGTCTTAGAAAATATTAAACAAACATGCCTTATAATTAGTTTTTATGGGAGAGATGTGCATATGTATATTAATGTGTTTCTCCTTGGATTACAGTGTCATTGTTTAAATAGTTTATCAAAAGGGAAAAGTTAGAACATTTCTTTCCTCCCTGGTTTGTCTCCATGTTTATTGTAGTACATTAAGCCACATTAAATTAAACCTGTACTGTACTGTACTTTTGCATTAAAAGTGCCACAGTTTTCTCTCAGTTTTCTCATCATTTCGGCTGTCTTTCTCTCTTCCAGAACGAGCACTGGCATACTGTATATAATGCAAAATAATGTTTCTTTGCGACTAGAGCTGTCGATTTAATGTGTTAATTTAGTGCAATTAATTATATGAAAAATAACGTTTAAAAAAATGTAAGGCAATTTATCATGCCCCCGACCGTACATAAATTCAGTAATATTTAGTAATTTATGTTTTTGCACATTTGTGGCAGTAGGGGTCCATCAGTGCAACTCCAGCTCTACATGCAACGTGCTTCTTCAAACCAGCGAAAGCAGGCATCACACAGCCCTTCCATCTATTTTAGAGCTCTTGCCTTTCACACATGACACACTCTTATGTTTAAAGAAGATAGTTGGACCAAGCACAACAGAATGCATGGTTTTTGAGACATGTTTTTCAACGTTTCAAACTATGTTTAACTTGACACAGTGTCCTAAGAAGACTCTTGTAATTCTGACTAGAGACTAAAAACGAATAAGACGCGACGCCACCGAAGTGAGATGCCCCAAAAGATTCTGTCTGATGCATAAATACATACATCAACAATTAAAAATAGCACAGACGGAATTAGGCTAATAACAGGGTTATGTTCAATGATATGGAAATAATATGAACAATATTTTTTACCTTAAAATCCTCTTTTTGAATAGTCTAAATGCTAAAAAATATTTATGTAGGTACATGATGTAATGTATTTTAAATATCTAACTTATATATATATTGTTATATATTATATTGTATGAATAATTATTTGAATTATTATATGTTAAATTATCTTTATTTGGTGGCCTTTCTCAGTAAATATTGATATGTGATTAATTGTGATTAATTTGATTACAGTTTTTCTCAATCGATTTTACGCAATTCTCTAAACTCAGGTCACTGCTCTCAGTACAGTAAACACAGCCATCTGAACACTTTGTAATTGTCCTAAACAGATTGTGCATTTTTCTTGATTTTCCTCATTTTCTCAAAACACTACATACAAATTTCTCTAATCTAAAATTCATGCTTTTAAAACAGTTAACACAAACAAAGTCATACTCTCAAACGCACATGTCAGGTTGTCAAATGCTGATATTGATATCTGCTGTGTTAGTAAAGCACACAGCAAAGAAAATGCAATTTACTAAATTTTTCACACAACTGTCATGACTTTGCTATCTATAAAAGGGGTCAAATATGAAAATTCAGAGCAAACAAACAATAAGGAAGAAGAATAAGAAGAGGAAGAACATGAAGAAGAAGTGCAAAATGAGAAGAGGTAGAGTGGTTAAAGGAAGAGAAAATAGGAGGAAGAAGAGATGAGAAAAGGGGAAGGTTTGCTCAACTCTTTCAGGGGTGAACACTGCATTGAAAGAGTTGAGGAAAGACCAAATCGAGATGGTGTAATGATGCTGAGCAGAGAGAAAGAGGACAGCAGGGTGGAAGAATAAATAAGACACAGAAGAGGCTCAAATGATCTGATAGTTCATCTAATTTACAGAATCACGGTCTCTCTGACACACAAAGTGTTCGGACTAATGTGAGCAGATCTACAGTGACTCAACAAAAAAGAGAGGGAGAAATGCCATTCCTTTGCATGCCAGTCAATCAATGTCCACAATTACTGTACCATCTGTGCTTATAGTGCTGCCTTAGTTCCATACAATTTAGCAAGATTGCTATTTTTTTGTTTGTTGTTTTTTGTTTGTTTGTTGTTGTTTTTTTACAGTACACTTCATCATCCTTCCAGAGGAAGAGCAGGAACAACCAGAAATTTAGAGTTATTTTATGAAAACAGATTTTTCATAATTTGGGTGAAAATATTTATATTGTGGATTTTTATGATAAATGTGTTATTTCAATCATAGATTTGTGTGTCTATAGCAGAAAATTTTATAAATTCAATAGAGATCACATCTATAGTTTTGATGTTAGTTTTTAGTTTTAATAAATGCATTATCAGAAAATAAAATGTTGCTTCATTATGCAGTGAAATTGAATTGTTTTGCAAAACTGAGTGTCTGTTTCGTCTGCTGTGTGAATTGTTTTGAGAGCACTGATTATAGTTTGGAGAAATGTATAAAATTGACTGAGAAAAACTGTAATAGGCACATCATGTACTTAATTTTATAAAACATTTAAATCAATTTACAGCCTTAATTGCGATGTAAATGTACATTCATAAATCATAAATCATAATGGTGGAAAACAACTGTCATGTGCTCAAATGTTATAGCCATTTTTTTGCAGTTTTAATTATCCTGTTTTTGATGGGAAACATAAGAGAGGACAATCATAAATGGAGCGCAACATTCGGGTTCCGGAAGTAAAAACCCCATTCATTTTTTTCATAGGTGAATTATTTTTTAACAAAACGTATAAATCTTTTAAGATAGATCTGCCATGAGCTCAAACATTGTAAATCAACGGCATATGCTTCCACTGAAGCCATCAGTCTGTTATTTCAACTTTTCAACTTCCTTTTTTAGAAATCATGTTTAATATTGGAATTCATGCTGAAGAATTATACTAACCATGACCCTAAATAGAAACACTCCACCAATCAGAGAAGTCAAATTTGAATATATTATTTTTATACTTATAATTAACAACTTTAAATTAATAGTTTTATATTTTTCAATCGTTTAAATTTGATTATGTAATTTGCGGTGCTATATGGGATTGTGGTAAGTACACAGTCTTGCACTTTTGTCTTTTTGTCCGATTTTCAAACACTCTTTTGCTTCAAATCAAAGTTTGTAATGCCGTGATTCATCTCAGAGCTGGTTGGTTTGGTTCATGGCTTACAACTCTTTTATGAAGGATTTTACGAAAAGTCTATGGAAAAAAAACTTCTGGAACCCAGGCAGCTGAAAATGTGGCAGGCACTGTGGCGCTCTATTGACACTGTGGCGCTCATTTGTTTTACATTCTAATATGTCATTTAGATAAACTTTGACTATTGGATGTGCAGATGCAATTGCAATGCAAACAACTACAAATGAGAAACATTCTCATCTGTTTGGGTGTGAGACGCTAAAATAGAGGACAGACTACTTTTCATATGTATTTAATATGTAACGCAATTCTGTTCCCTTAAATACGGGACGATTCTGATGGGACAGTTGGCAATGGCAACCCTAGTTGCATTATTGCATTATCTAGGTCTGTTACTCCAACTTAAATGACTAACGACTAAAAGTGTTTACATGACATAAAAAATAAAATAAAAAAAAAGACAAATTTTTGTTTTGGTCCGATTGAAATCAAACTTTTTAAGTGCATGTAAATGTACTGACTGTTACATCAATATTGCTGTCATCACATATGAAATCATGTCATAAACTTTTGAAAGCAGCGCTCTCACCAGGTTCTCAGAGCTGTGAAGCTCGTGTGTAGTGGAGGCACATCTGGTGATGAGTGACTTGAACATGCAGCCTACCACCACTGTCTCCATGCTCTGGGCCAGAGACTTATCCCCGCCTGTGGTAAAGTTGTTTCCAAAGCCAGCCTTGTCTGTAAACATTAACAAGTCATCTCAGATGGAGAACTGTGGCCTGGGTGCTGTGGCTGGGCAAAATCACAATTGGCAAACAATAAAGTAAGCAGGAAGCTTTGATGTTTACAAGATGGAAGCAGGGGTCAAAAGTACAAATGAAAGGAAAACCTAAAAGGGAATTGCTGGATTTGAATGTTTGCATACATGCAAGTGACTGTGGCCTGAAAGAAAGTTATTGACCTAACAATCAGGTCATGCTCTGATTTCAGTGTTTTGTTTAGCTGGATCTATTAAGCCGGTTTGGAGAATTTTCATTTGGTAAAGCCTATACACTATTTAGCTCTACTACAGGTGAGAACATCACCCTGGATACTGTGAGGGGTGCAGGAATGGGTGTAATGCCTAGTTTTGGCAGTAAATTTAGATATTGTGTATCTACCGATGTTTCTTTTATTCGCCCTCCTGGACCTCTCACCTGCACTCCCGTATTCTGCAAGAGAAAAGATGGTGGGCAACATTGGTGTCAGGCCAGCACAGACATGTACTCGTACGTCAGGAAACACCAACCCACTCCAAAACACACCCTCACACAAACACACACCAACAGATGCAAAAAAATAAAAATAAAAATGACAATCTAAACAAAACATAGGGATATTATTTTCATACACTCACTCATGTTCACTAACTTGCCAGAAATCAATTGTAATTCAGCTTATCTTGCTTTTAAGTTTGATTCCATAAAATTGAAAATACAAAAACACAATAAAGATTGACACTGTCAGTATGATATTTGGCAAGTCTGCTGAAAGGATAAGTGATGGAGGTTTGGGATACAAACAATGAAGTTTGACAGAAAGGAAGAGAGTCATCCTAGGGGCAGATATGAAGGCAGAGGACAGAAGAGGCCAAGGAATGAAAGGAAAATGACAGAAAAAGAATGTAGAGATGATCTGTATTTCCATTCAATTTAATTTGCATCAAGTTTCTCACTTAATATTTTGTAGCACATGGCCTTTTAATGGAATATAATACTTTTTTATTATGATTAAACTGGAATGACTTTGCAGGCATGTCCATCCCCAAAATTACATTACTCATGGATCACAGTTTTTGCTATGGTTGTAATACTCAGGACATTTCAAACCATTTGGATTTGGTCTAATCTAATTGATACAGTTGATGCAGTTGTGAATCATGTAGTTTACTCAAAAAGACAGGGCTGAAAAGCCCCACAAAATGACTTTGCGTTGTATCAGGTGCTATGTTCTGTTTTAAATGGTCATGGCTGTGTTATGAGCGTAATTGCTGTTGTGCATCTGAGACATGTAGTATGGCACAGATATATTCAGATGTTCTGATAAATGGTAGTGTGAAAATAGCCAAGGTGTTTATAAGCAAGTTTTATAAGCAAAGCTACACAGTTCAGTCATTTCTACAAGAATTATAACACTTGATTAATTATTCTGAATTCACCCAAAATGAGTAAAGTGGTAAATAAGTATTTTGACAGTATGTAAAAATTAAATAATAGCAAATAAGATAAACACAAATATATATATATATTCATACATATACAGTATATACACTGATCAGCCACAACATTAAAACCACCTGCCTAATATTGTGTAGGTCCCCCTCGTGCTGCCAAAACAGTGCCAACCCGCATTCTGAGATGCTATTCTTCTCACCACAATTGTACAGAGTGATTATCTGAGTTACCGTAGACTTTGTCAGCTCGAACCAGCCTGGCCATTCCCCATTGACCTCTCTCATCAAAAAGGAATTTTTGTCCACACTCACTGCTCACTGGTTGTTGTTTTTTTCGTATCATTCTCTATACACTCTAGAAACTGTTGCACGTGAAAATCCTAGGAGAACAGCAGTTAAAGAAATACTCAAACCAGCCGTCTGGCACCAACAATCATGCCATGGTCTAAATCACTGAGATCAAATTTTTTCCCCACTCTGATGGTTGATGTGAACATTAACTGAAGCTCCTGACCTGTATCTGAATGATTTTATACATTATACTGCTGCCACACGATTGGCTGTTTAGATAATCGCATGAATATGTATATGTACAAGTGTACCTAATAAAGTGGCCGGTAAGTGTGTCTGTATATATATATATATATATATATATATATATATATATATATATATATATATATATATATATATATATATATATATATATATATATATATATATATATATAGATATCTACTACTGGTAAAAAGTTTTAGAACACTAAAATATTTTTTCCTTGAAAGACATTGATGCTTCTGTTCACCAAAGTATGCATTACATTGTTTAGAAATACTGCCAAAAACATTTGTAATGCAAATTATTTTTTCAAGTTTTAATTAAATTATTATTATAAGTTTACTAGTAAGGCAAATTATTACTCAAGAAACTTTTCTTGTTATTAGAACAGTTGAAAATGGCTGTACTACTTAATGAAGTGTGAAAATTGCAATACATTGTCCTTTTCCAGTAGCTGAGGTATTAAGGACACTTGCATTTCTCAAGTTACTTTACAATAGCAAGTGAAATTTTGGTTTTAAAAAATGGCCTAAAATCCTCCTGTGAAAATCTACTTGTTTAAAGACCAGCGAGTCTACCTGTGCAAGTACACCAAGCAAGGACACTGACAGGTTTGCTCATTCCAAACAACTGGACATTTTCACCTCTCTCCTCACCATGCAACAATGACTCGTTTGAATTCCATGCAATCACTATAACGCAACCTACAAAAATCTATCGTTGTCATATCCCCAGATCAGCTGGCTAACTTCCTTGAGGAGCTGGATGTCCTGCTATCCTCCTTCATTGAAGATGGCAGCCCAGTTGTGGTTTTTGGTGATTTCAACATACACCCAGACAATCCCCAGGCCACCGAAATTAATGCTCTTCAGGCCTCATTCGACCTGTCCTTTCTCCTCCATTCCAAGACGTTTGACACCCTAAAAACCCTGGCTCTCTGATGTTCTTCGTGAACATTGGACTGACCTCAGGGCAGCTGAGAGGAAATGGCACAAATCTAAAGATCCTGCAGATCTGAGTAAGTCCCAGTCTCTGCTTTCTTCTCGGCTAGCATCTCCTCTGCAAAAGCTTCCTATTATCAGGACAAGATCAGCAACACTACAGATGCTCGCAGCTTATTTAGGACATTTAACACACTCCTCTGCCCCCCTCCGCCTCCCACCATCTTACTGACAGCAAATGTTTTTGCCACTAGTTTTAATGATAAGTTAATAGCCATCCTCAGTCCTTGGCCCACTTCTCTTCTCTACTGTATATATATACAACATCATAGGGAACCATCATTCAGGCACACAGGTTTTCTTACCACTGCTATGCTGGTCACATGCAGCTCTACTTGTGTTTCCAGCCTGGCTACCACACGGTGTTTGCAATTTCTTGTTCAGTCTCTTGTCATATCTAGACTGGATTACTGTAATGCCCTTTTAGGTGGCCTTCTTTCAGGTGATGCATGTATCAAGTTCAAGGCTCTGATGCTGGCATACAGAATAGTCACTTGGTCTGTGACAGCTTACCTACAATCATTCCTGCAGAGCTATGCTCCCACCAGAAGGTTGCGGTCTGCAAATGAGTGGTGCCTTGTGGTACCAACACAAAAAGGCACCAAATCACTTTCTCAGACTTTTGGCTTCACTGTACCTCGATGGTGGAATGACCTTCCCAACACCATCCTTGAAGCAGACTCCCTCTCTGTCTTCAAAAAAACGCTAAAGACAACTTTTCCATGAGCACTAAACCCTACACTCTTAAAAAAAAAAATTAAAAAAAAAAATTGTTTGCACTGTAATCTCTGTCTTGGCTCATACTTTTCATGTTACTGTCTCCTTAAGATAAATCATTATGTTGTATCCTTTGGATAAAAGCATCTACTAAATAAATAAATGTAAGTAGGTGGTTGGAAAAGTCAGGGTTCCGAGTTGTCTGGAACACACCAATAGACCAACAAAAATAGTGCTGATGGAACACAAAAATGCATCTTGTTAGAACAGCTCTTTAGTCTACATCAGATTGACAAACTCAACTATAAAATGGATCACTGGGACTACATGCCAATAGTAGGCTTAAGTTTAATGATATAGAAGTTTAATATATTGACTCCTAAATTCACTTTTTGTATTGTCTATTCAATATTTGTCTGCTACAATTATGAAATTAATTTAAATTAACAGAATGATTATATTAAATATATTTTATTACTCATTTAAATATATTGAACTATAAATATAATTTTTATTATATACTGTACTGTAAGGTTGTCACGATACCATAATCATATCTTACGATACTATACCAGTTAAAGTATCATGATACCACATGATAGTGTGTTAATTCTTAACACAGTTTGTAATAGCAAAGGTGGTTCTTAGAAACTAGATATTCCACTTGTTGCTCTGGATGTGGTGAAAATAACTGATGGATGAATTTGGAAGAAGGGTCAAATAGACTAACTTGTTACCTAATACATTCTTAGTTTAACGTAAAAAAAAGTCATTCAAATGTATGTGGACTTTTTCATTTGTTCTTAGAGCAAATGGGTAAGTGAAAATAATATTTGATCTCCCAAGGTGTATTAGAACCGCTTCAGCCCCTTTCTCTTGGTAAACAGCAGCGCGAGTGCAGATTACAAACACTGGTTTGATCGCGTGGCTCAGGGACGTAATCTAAACATAAGTGTGAACTTTGCTAAGTTACCGCCACCATGCATTTGTATTTGGAAAAAAAATTAAACGAGTGCAACGTTCGATTTTCAGAGAAAGAGCAAATCTGTAAATGTTAAGATAAAGCATTTAGGTTCATGTGTATGTGTATTCTGCAGATGCAGTGGGATGTGTCCAAAGGTGTTTAATAAGGTTGCTGGTGTTTCCCCCTTTGGCTTGAAATCTCTGTCAACATTCAAGGCATTTGGGTTTTCCAGGTCTCATCAGCCAAACCACAAAATAATTCAAAATCTCGCTATGTGTGTTGTGTAAAAAGCATCTCACTCTCCAAAGTTTTACTTAAAATCTATATTAAATTGGGGGTCCAGCAAATATTGATATATGGGATTAATTTTGATTAATTATTTGTAAAATTCTGCAAAATGTGTCATTCATTCGATAAAAAAATCCTCGATTGACAGCCTTAATATATTTTACATTAATATGAGCACACTGTAGACTTTACAATATTTACAAAATATAAATTTGTAATTTTGGAAATTAAACTAGGCAGAATGACTTCCGCCCATTTTGAGATTATGAGCATAACCAATTACTCTGCCTGGCTAATATATCAGTCTATCACTAATTTATATTTCCAAATGCTACAAAAATACATTTAATTTAATTAAATAATTGTACATTTCAATATAAAAATTCAGTTAATTACATTTATTATTTAAGCTTTAAATACTTTTAAATTTCTTTTAGGAAAGGACAAATACATCTCTATTTCTGAAGCATGAAAATGGGGCCCATGATTTCAGAAAGGGCAAAAGCTCTTAAATGTGTCTGGGCATGTTTAAGAAGTGCACTACAGAAGTGCAACTCTGCCTTCTTACTGTCAGTGATTGGCTCCATGCAGAAGCCAAGAAGAGCATGCAGGAAATCCACAATGTTGTTGAGTGAGTCCTTATTAACATATTCTTTCATGGTCTGCCGGAACTGCAATTTATCCAACTTGTACAGAGTGGTCAAACAGTTCTGAGCCTAAAAAAGGAGACAGAGAAGGGCAGAGCATCAAGTCATCTTCCAGTGATAGTGACAAAGCTACAATTATTAAAGTTACTACATGCAAATAAGCATAATATGAAATCCATTAACAGCTATGGCAAACAGTTTATGACAGTAATTCAAATGTGATCCCATTTTCAACGTCTTGAAAAATAAATGTTAATTTACATTGCTACATTGCGTATTTTGAAATGTACTGATATATATTGACCTGTAGTCGCAGACGGTCTCCAGAGATTCCACGATGGCCTTCACCACAACCATATGCACAGCCAAGTGATTTTACAATTTTAATAAGCATGGTGAGAGCTAGCCTGTGAGTGCTGGGAGTAGTGTCTCCCTCCTGTGGACAATTTAAGAATGGCAAATCTAACATACAGAATCCAACAAAAAAAAAAGTTAAAGCTGTTATCCAACTATTACTCTCACATTTTCCAACAGCAATATTATTTGGTTTACCTTTTTGTCTTTGCTGTTCTTTATATCATCTCTGCTTCCACCATGACTCTCCCCTTCCCCACCTTCATCACCTCCATTAGGTGCACCTGTACCTCCAGTCGCCTCCCCCTGAGCTCCCCCAACACTTTGACTTGCTCCCTCTTTTTGACGCTCTGCCTCCTTGTCTTCAGGTTTGGAGGTTTTCTTAATCATACTGGGAACCACGCCCAGCTGCAGGAGGCATTCGATTATGTTGAGCGCCACGTCGCAAATCCGAGAACTGATGTCATGTGTGAGCACGGAATACAGGGCACGTAGAACAGCCTTGAAATATAAGACTATATGAAAATCAAATTTTGCACAAACTTTTGAAACAAAAACAACTTAATGTACTATCACAATGATGAATAAACAGGGGTGTGTCCAGATGGGTGGCCCTGGCCACCTCTAAAATTTGATCAGCTACCCCAAAATTCTAAACTATGATTGGCCATTTAACATGTCAGAGGCAGGATGTAAATAAAAACTGAGCATGCCTTATGAAATTTCTGTATAGACACATACCTTAAAGTCTTGGTTACTATTGAAAATTTCCACCATAATTGTCCAAGAAAAAAAAAAGATAGTTTACTGAACACATTGACCTTTTGTGACAACATATTCTGCTTAAACAGGCTATTATACTGTATATAGGCTTTTCAGCCGAATTTAAACAGTTATGAAACACAAAATAATTCATGAAACAGTGAAAATGTAAAAGGTAACATCCAAAAATATCCAACCATTATTTTTTGCCAACAAATATTGTAATCAATATTCTTTTTACATTTATTGACTACAATATATGTAAACATATTTGACAACTTGCCCTGACCTGAAAACTCTGAGAACAGAGTTAAACCTTTCTGTTAAAACCTACCACCATTATATACTTGTCCCTTATCTGAATGTGCTTGTGTGGATTTATTGTGTTCACTTTACCTAACAGCTATATCAAAAATATGATTATATTGCAATTATAAGGAAATAATTCACCAAACATTAGGACTTTAAACTACAGTAGGTTTTTGTGCAACTGAACTTGACTCAAAACCTCATAGTTACAGACAGATATACTGTAGCTCCCTTTAAGTAGCCCCAGACTCTACTACACACTGCATGCTATAATATGAATTTTTCTTAAAAGAAATAAAAAAATAAAAACACATCTGTATTTTCAATAAAAATTATTTTTAACTGTGATAAATTAATGAAAAAAAAAAAAATGCAATGAAAGTGAATGTTGACTGAGACTATCAGTCTCTAACAACTTTTGTGCTCCACGGAATTCGACAGGAGGGTGAGTAAATGATGACAACATTTTTTTAAAGAAGTAGTTCACCAAAAAAAAAAAGGAAAAAATTCTCATAATTTACTCACCCTCATGACATTCCAGATTTGTATGACTTTTTTTCTTATGTGAAACACAAAGATATTTTAAAGAATGTGTTTTTGTCCATACAATGTAAGTCAACGGGGTCCAACATTTTCAAGCTCAAAAAAGGACATAAAGGCAATCCATAGGTAATCCATATGACTTGAGTGGTTTAATCCATGTCTTCTGAAAGGTTACAATAGCTTTGTGTGAGAAACGGATCATAATTTAAATCCTTATTCACAATAAATCTTGACATCCCCAGTCTCCTTGGTCCATTCATGAGTGAAGCTTGTCTACACACTTCCTCACACGTGATGCATATGAAGAGCGCTGTACACAAACCAGACACAGTGTGTGCCAGGTTCATGGTTTTTAGTTTCTTTTTAAATTATAAAATCACGGGTTGAATTTTTTTGGGATACTTTTAAAACATACTGCTGTCACCAAAAGGTTGACAGTAAACACTATAAATGAAAAAGCAACGTCTTATTGGTGTACAATGAGACCGGGATTTCGTACCTGGCAAGCGTGTGCAGGGTCAAAGCATCACCGTTTTGAAACCTTCACTGTGTTCCAGTTAAGGCCCCAATATACTTCATACGAAATCGAAAAATAAACGGGTGTGATGTCATTTAGAACAAAATCTGGCCAAAAAGAAGGTGTTTTTGTGTTTGATTCAGTGGTTCATCACAGCTCGCCTGGGCGAACTTTAAGCAACACTTCTTATCGGCTGCTACACACCTTCTTACTGCCATTGGTCAACATCAACATCATCGGCATGTGTGACCTGGAGCGCCACCTTTCTTGAGGCAGACAGCTAATTCCTGCTCACTGCATTCAGTCAGTGAAGATCAGTCAACATGAACACACTGGCATGCAGTTATTAGCGAGCTGGTGCAAATTTACTTACATCTGTACGATTGTTCGCGTAGAGACATTTTCCATGAACATGTCATGCTTGTTTTGTTTAATTAGACTATAAAAGGAATCAAATCTACTTAAATACTCTTAAGTGCCCAATCACTATTTTGTTCTATATGCTGCTTCACTTGTGTGCTGCAGCGAAAGCAATTCACACATCTGCCCAAAGATATGCCTTTCATCATTCTTTTGTCTGTATTATTCCAATTAACACTCTTTTATAAACCAATCTTTACAGTTGTATCAGTGTAATCATAAATTACACTAACAGAGTGTAATCTGCGCATATGATGGTTGTGTATAGCATGTTAGTGCATTAGCATCATGAATTTAGAATGTAAACAAGACAAATTGTGCATTTTCAACTGCATATACATAACTTTAAATCATCAGAGAGTAGTTAAAAAAAAGCCTCTTTTACTGATCTAGTGTGAATTCGACTCACAGAATAAGGCAAGAAGTCACTGATATACACATTTCAATATCACATTAATTGGTGTTTGACAGAGGTGTGGCGGGTGTCTCAATGTTCGCAAATAGTATACCGTTGCTCAGCTGTTTCAAACTTCTTTTTACCCCTGAATGAAGAAGAACTTCTCTGAAGTATATTGGTGCCTTTAGGCCGGATGTCAAGATTTATAGTGAATATGGACCTGTTTTTCACCAGAAGCTATAGTATTGCTTCAGAAAACATGGATTAAATCACTTTAATCCCACATTTAAGCATGAATTGTCACAATGTTATTCAAAATTTGCAAAAAGGGAAAATAAAAATATTGAACAATGGAAATGCTGGACATTACAACAAATGTAAAACCTGTAAGTGTTGTCAGAGACATTATTAGGATGAGGCGGTTCATTCCTATACATATGAATGGGAGAAATCGTAATGCTAAATATGGTGGCTGCAGGAACGGAAGTCCCGCCATACCGAGCCAATCACCTTTTTGATAGCGACATCACCTTTCAGTTTACTCTAGAATGCACATGCGCATTAGCTGGACCAGCATGAATGTATTTTTTCCATGATTTGAGCAAAAGTAAAAAATTTTGTCACACTTTATTGCTAAATTTAAAAGTAATTTTTTACCAACAATTTTGGAAATTTAGTCCTTATTTAAGTAGATACACTAGGAGCTGTACTTGTACAGAAAATTGCTGCCTAGAGGTGTTACGAATATGGCCGCTGAGTGACCTGAATTGCTTTAAAGACACTTTGGTGTAGGCACTCATTTCACATGCAAAGAGGATATCAATCATAGCAGAGGGCACTGAAGGGACATGAAAATCTGTCACTCTATGACAGTAACCAATCCAGGTCCCTCTGCTACAGGCTATGCCCCTCTGCTACAGGCTATGCCCCTTACCGTGAGGTCCAGCATGCCATTCTTCAAAATGAAGTTGTTAGTGCCCTCGATGGTGTCTCGGTCCTCTAGGGATGAGTAGTTGATGCAAGAGTCTGTCAGACTTCGCGGAAGGTTGGAGCAGGCCAGTGGTTCACATTGCAACTCAGGGATGGGAATGGGGTTACACAGTTTCTTAATGTGCTCCGTGAAGAAATCAGTGTAGCCCACATTAAAGGAAGCCACAGTGGTGTTAAATGTAGCCATGGTGATAGTAGAGATCTGGGAATGAACTGAGAGAGGGCAAGACAGAGGGGGAAAAAGATGTGGAGTCTATCAATCCACATCTATCACTAATACAGGCATAAAATTTAAATTTTAGGTCATTGACTAATAAGGTTGTCCGAGGTGATAAAAATGAGAAATCTCTTGAAAATCTAGTTTAAAACACGTGTCAAGTTTGTAGTATTGTAATTTTAATGTCCATGTTGGTTTCATACATTTTTGAAAAACATTTATAGCATTAAAAAATACTTTAAAATTACTTTAAAAATGTCAAGTGTAACCAGCAAGTAAAAGGTATTAAAATCCTTTCCAACTTAATTATTAATTTTAAAAAAGTCAAACAAAGGTACCACGCCTTTTTTTTTTTTTTTTGAGTCATGAATATGAAGAAGTTTTCTTCAAAGGGTTACTCCCTTTGACCTAAACAAAATGTGCCTTTTCATAAAAATGTGATGTATTTTAAAACATACACAGTTATGAATGTATAAAGTGGTCCTCCATGTTTTGTTTTTTTTTTGTCACATGACAACAGAATGGCTACATGTATGTTGGTTACACCACCTAAATTTGATTTGTTGGATGAAACTAATTTTAAATTTTAAAATTATTTTAAAACAAAATTTTTCACTGCTTTTTTTTTTCCATAAATAACAAAAAATGATTATTCATAATTACTTATGCTAACTCTTTTTCTTTTAAGAATTTTAGATTTAAAGGAATATTCCGGGTTCAATAAAAGTCGACAGCATTTGTGGCACAATGTTAAATACCACAAAAATTAATTTCAACTTGTTTCTCCTACAATGAAAGTGAATGGGGCCAATTTTTGGAGAGTTTAAATACAGAAATGTGAACCTTATAATTTTATAAAAGCACTTACAATAATTCTAAAACTGTTATTTGAGCCGTAAAGTTCTTAAATCGTCATTGTTTATGGTCATCATGGCAAGGGAAAAGGTTAGCAAGTGATTATATCACACTAAAATTGTTAAAACACATATTGTTTACATTTTGAGGCAATACTTTTGAAACAATGAGTATTTTGATGTTTACAGATTGGCCCCATTTACTTCCATTGTAGGTGCCTCACTGTAACCCATATGTTTGCTTTTTTTAAAGGGTTGCAACACCCCAATTTTAGCATAGTTGAGCTCTCACCACATTTTTAAAAGATGCACTCAAAGTGGGCGTGAATAGCAGCGGAGTGAGGGGTGAAGGGGGAGTGAACCCAACAAATGTCTGATTCAGTCACTCAGCTTTATTTTAATAATGCAGTTAACAGCATCATGAGATTCTCATAACTGCTTTAATAGAATGCACAAATAAATTATACACTGTTTTGTAAGCTCACAATGCATTTCTCACACTGGTAATTTATATCTGTAATTTAATACGCAAATAAATGCCAAGCCATGTAAACTGTATCGAAAATCTGTTAATGTTTTTACACTTTAATAACTTTTGAGACTTACTCCAAGACTATGATTTAAAAATATAAGTGCTTAGATCGGTTAACACACTTACATTAGGGATGGATGGATGGATGATAGATGGATAGCGTTTGTGTTTGGCCCAATGAGTCTGGGACCATCAATGTAAACTGTGTCTCTAACGAGTCCCAGTCAGAAACACCACACATCACAGCATATCTCAAAATAATCTCTCTAAACTCACTTGTCAAAGGGTAAAGGCCATGCCTTCTCATGAATAATATCGAGAACATCCGTGATGTAGATTTGCTGAAATTCAATGGAAAGTCTAAACCATGTACATTTTGTACAAAAGGACAGGTTTTCTTTCATTAAAGCACTTAAGATGCTCTGTGAAAGTTCACATGCAGCATCATGATTATATCATAATCATCGGGTTTTGCACAAGATTTTCACTCAAACTGTTATGCTGATAATATCATTTATAATGAAAAATAAACGATTAAATTAGAAAGATGCAAAACAGAAAACTTTATACTCATACTTCAGAAAATCACATACAACTGCATGTGTTTTGTTTTTTGTTTTTTTGGGGGTGGGGTCGGCATCGGCACAGCCATTGACCAGGAAAATAAAAAAATGGCACTCCATGTCAAAAAGGTTGCCGACCCCTGCTTTAATTAGACTCTTTTTTTTTCTTTTTTCTTTTTTTTGCGGTCTCTGGACATTTTTGTCTTTAAGCCAAGAAAAAATATTAAAATGACTTTGAACTCATATAACTGTTTTGTGTGAATTGTATATTTAGTGTATTTATGAATTATCTAATAGATCTGGACAAAAAATTGTGCCATGTCAATTACTCTTTTGTATTTTATGAATCAGTTTAACTATGCTACTGATAGTGTGAGAGTGCCCCTTATTTGCTTACCACCCTCTTTGATGGTATTGTCACTGTGGCTGTTGGAGTGTTCAGGCAAGTTGTGATGGGAATGAAAATGTTTCGCTCCAAGACTGTCCACATCTCCTGTAGTATCTGAGCTTCCACGGCGTGTTAACTTTCCTGCAAGACAACAAAGCACACCCTCAATATGACAATAATCTAAAATAACGGACATATAGGACACATCATAATGTGAATACATGATGTGTGTGGGTAAATATGAAATGTATCCATATAGAAAATCAAACTATATTTACAACACAGATGATAAAAATGGATTAGATTCTGATGCAGGTATACCCATGATGGTGGAAGGCCAGCCTCCGCGGTCCAGAGCACGGCGGTCATCTCCCAGTCCAGAGAAGCTTCCAAAGGAGAAGGTGCTACGTGTGGGTGAGACGTCTAGGTGGTCTTCATGCATCAGGAATGGTATGCCCATTCGTCGCTGACGTTTCTTCCCAGTATGGTGGAATGGGATAGAGCCTTTTCTCTCCCGATCTTCTCTACGATTCTTAAACTGGATAAACAAATTAGCAATCACAGGATTAAAAAAAAAAAAGTGTATGGCAAAATGGTGAGCTTTCAAGCAAAAGTGATGTAGTTAGAAAATAGATATTGGGGTTAACATCTTCACTACACTAGGCATAAATCCTTAAAATAACATATAACAATAACAAAAAGCAAACCTTTTTGAATATGTTCATGCCCATCTCAGTTGAGAGGTCAGGGACTGCTTGCCTCCTGAGGTTGGTAACTGACACCTTGGAGAAGGTCTCAGAACTCAAAGATCTGCCCTCCTCATTACATTTCAGAGTCATGTCCTTAAAAATACAAGAGGGAAAAGAACGATCTGAGAACAGGCCCGGATCTAGAATGGTTATATTAGGGGGGCAATAATATATAGGGTTATGTGTGTGTCTTCAGACCGAATGCATAATAATAAAACACAATCTTGGGTAGGCCTAGCCCACCTTTGTCAAACGGCCTATGCAACTTAATGAAATGTAAGCTGGGACGTTTACCATTCCAAATGAAAGACTTCGCTATGCTATCAAATTGCTTGAAATAAGAGAGGGGGAAATCTACAGGGAGAGATTGTAGCAGGTAGTTTAATTTTAGAATACAATTAATTTTAATAACATAAACCTTCCCAATCATAGATAAATGTAATGAAGCCCACCTGCCCACATCACTTGAAAACCTTTTTATTAAAGGGTCAAAGTTAACTCTAACTAAATCACACAAATTTGCTGGGAATAAAATGCTCAAATACTTAATGCCCTGTTCGGGCCACTGGAAGGCGCCCGGCTGAAAAGCCGTTACTAGGCAGTATGCAGTCAGAGCCAAAGCTTTGGAATTAGTCCAATTGACTCTGTGTCCTGAGAACTTAGAAAAGGAATGAATAATTCTGTGGAGGAAGGCATAGATATAATAGGGTCAGAGACAAATAATAAAATATCATCTGTGTAAAGCAAAAACTTATGCGCCATACCTCCCGCCACCACCCCTGGAAAATCATCCTCCTTTCTTATCGCGG
Organism: Myxocyprinus asiaticus; assembly: GCF_019703515.2. Taxonomy (NCBI): domain Eukaryota; kingdom Metazoa; phylum Chordata; class Actinopteri; order Cypriniformes; family Catostomidae; genus Myxocyprinus; species Myxocyprinus asiaticus. The sequence goes on along the minus strand of NC_059352.1, from coordinate 36,638,972 downwards.
CTGCCAATGGTTCCAGGGCAAGACAGAACAATAATGGGGAAAGAGGGCAACCCTTCCAGGTGCCCCTATGCAAAGTAAAATAATCTGAAATTAATCCATTTGTTTGTACCGCCACTACTGGGTGTCTATAAAGTAACTTAATCCATCCAATAAAAGTATTCCTGAACCCGTATATTTCCAAAATCTTAAAAAGATAATCCCATTCTACCATATCAAACGCCTTTTCGGTGTCAAGTGAGATGGTATGGCCCTGAATAAACCCCACCTGATCTATATGTATAAGAGATGTCATAACTTTACTTAATCGGTTAGCCAAAATGTTTGACAATATTTTAACGTCTAGATGGATCAGGGAAATCGGATGGTAACTCTTACACTCGTTTGGATCTTTGTCCTTTTTAAGAATCAGACTGATCCGGGCTTGTGTCATGGTTGGCAGAAGCTTTCCATTCTTTAATGATTTCGTATGAACTTTTAGCAAAAGTGGAGCCAGTTCTGTAGCATAAGATCTAAAAAATTCAGCTGCAAAGCCGTCTGGCCCCGGAGCCTTGACTGTAGGCAAGGCCTTAATTACCTCGCCAAGCTCCTCCAAGTTTATCTCAGAATCAAGATAATTTTTTTGCTCAGTTGTCAGTTTAGGAAGTTCTAATAGTTCCACAAAGTTTCTAATATCTTCATCAGTAGACGAAGACGTGGAACTATTGAGCTCAAGATAAAATTCTTTAAAAACATTAATATCAATGGCTGAGTGTGGAGAGACAGAGATACAACGAAGCTGTGTGTGTCTATGTGAAGCTGAAAAGCACCTCGTTAATGTGTGTTCATGCTGCTGAAAAGCAGTGGTGTTGAATGTCTTTGTTACACTAAAAAGTGCTGACAATAAAGTGTCTTATGTTGGATGTTTGACCGGCTCCCGTCTCCTTCAGAGAGTCCACTTCCTTACACCGAGGTAAATATTTCACCACCAGCAGATTTCACTGAGGGAATGGTAGAAAAAAACTCTCTCTGTTTTATGTATCTAGCCAAAAGCTTCCCTGCTTTGTCCCCCGATTCAAAGTATGGGTGTCTTGTCCTCCAAAACTCCACCTTCTGCAACAAAATAATAGTATATCTGTATTTCATTCGGGTCAATTCTCTGAGGCTATTAGACGACATTCAACGCTTCAGCTCTGCCTCAGCACTTTTAATATTCCCTTCCAATTCTACAAGTTCTTGTGCTTTGGATTTTTTGGTGAATGAGGCATACTGTATGATCCAGCCCCTAAGAACCGCCTTAAGTGCTCCCAAGCCACGCCCACAGAGGATACATATAGACATTGATTTCAGCATTTGTTGGAATTCAGGATTTTGCAAAAGGGATACATTAAAGCGGCAACTATATGATTTCTTTCTCTCCGTATGTGGCAACACCTCTAAACGCACAAAGGTGTGATCTGAGACTAAAATGTTTCCAATTGAGCAATCAACAACATTTGAAATGAGGGACTTCACTATGATCAAGGACTGAGTCCATCAAAAGATTAAAATCTCCTCCCAATATTATATCATGAGGGATGCCAGCGGCTTGCAACATCCCTTCAAGATCTATAAAAAAGCCCTGATCATCAACGTTAGGTGCAGAAATATTCACCAAAATAAGATTTTGTCCCTGAATTTCAGCTAAAACAATAATGACTCTTCCTAATTTATCTTTACTCTGTTTGAGACATTTGAATTGTAGATGTTTACTTATCAGTGTAATGACTCCCCTGCTGTTACTTGAGCCAGAACTACAAAAAGAAATGCCCACCCCATATCTTTCCAAATTTTTCAGCTTCTTGAGGGGAAATGTGCATTTCTTGAAGAAACACTATATCATATTTCTTACGCTTAAGAAGAGAAATAACCTTCCTTCTTTTTATGGGGTGCCCCAACCCATTCCACGTGGAGAGAGACAATCCACTCATATTAACATTTGACATTTTGACACGTAAGAAAAAAAAGACTGTGTGTCAAAAACAGGATTATAAAGACCACATTCCAAAATTAGTGCAACAGTCAAACCCCGAACATTCCCCACAACCAAACAAACAGAAAAAAGAAAAACGTGCACATTAACTTCACGCACGACATTGCCAACTGCCGTCCATCTCTCCAAACTCAAACAGTCCATGTACGCCTACGAGAACCTCTGTGACAACTTTGCAGTCGGATTGCTCAAGTCCGGTGATTCTATAAAAATTTGTGAGACAGAATTACACAGCAAAAGATAATCTATTAAACACAAAGAGCATGTAGCTTCATCCATATAACTGTCCTAAAGGTGTATTATTCTACAAAATAAACTCCAGCCACTAGGTGGAGCCAGCACAAAAAGAGCACACAGATTCTTCAGACAGGCAAACAAATGTTCAGTGATCCGGTCCATTTGGCTGAAACATGAGTGTAAGCAAATGACTTACTCCAATGACTTTGTCAGAAATACTCCACAAAATAAACTCCAGCCAATAGGCGGAATAAGCACAAAGAGGCTGTAGATTCATTCACAAAACCATTCCGAAGGTGTGTTGCTCTACAAAATAAACTCCAGCTTCTAGGTAAAGAGCGCACAGAATCTTCAAACAGTCAAGCAGATGTTCAGTGAGCCGGCCCACCTGGCAGCAATGTGAGCACCACAACACAACCCACTCACTCCACTGACTTTATGAAGGACATCGCTTGCTGTGGGCATGTGAATGTTTTACAGCCATCCTTAGCATCTATTCACAATTTGGCTGGGAATAACAGTGCAAAAGGTACCTTCCACTGATGTAAAGGTTTCTTACATTCCTTGAATCAATCACGTTTCTCTCTTGTCAAGTTAGAAAAGTCTGGGAACAAAAAATGCTGTGGTTCTTCCAAGAAAGCCTTCCTTTACTCCTCGCCTCACGTAACACAGATCTTTATCGGATGATCTCAGAAATTTGGCCAGAACTGATCGGGGCCTGTCTCCCTCAGTGGATCGCTGAGCCGGAACCCTGTGAGCTCGCTCGATTTCCAGCTTATGGCCTGCTATGTCGAGCAGACTTGGAAAGAGCCCGTCCAGGAATTCCACAATATTCTGACCCTCTGCTCCCTCCGGGACTCCCACGATACGGACATTATTCCGCCGGCTATGGTTTTCCATGTCCTCCAACTTCTCCCAGACACGCTCCAAATCCACCTTGGTCACTAGAAGATTAGCAGATAATTCCCTCTCCGATGACTCCAGATAATCGATCTGTTTCTCGACATCCCCCACTTTTGTGACCACATCAGTAAATTTCGCCTCCATAGCAGTGATCGATCGACGTATGACAGCAAGATCCTCCAAGTCAGCAACGACCTTCGTCAGCATTGCTGACATGTTCAACATCTCTCGCTGCATTTCCCGGAACTCTCTGACCAAATCGACTCCCTGGTCCACGGCCTTCTCAGGGGTGTCAGCCTGAGCACGTAAGTGTCTTTTAATATCTCCAGAGCCCGAGGATTTTGAATTCTTTGACATATTTTCCTCCTAGAACAGTTATGGAACAGAGTGTATCGAATCTTACTGAATTGAATGAATTTTATGTCATTAAAAGGTACCAAAACCAGCAAAGTGCACAGAGCTCGCTGTTCACATGTCCGATCCTCGCATGGCGTCACGTGACTCCCTGGAAGAGGTTTTCTTAAAGATTGTTTAGATGGGAAAGGTTGAATGAAGCCCTTGGTGATGTTTTGTGAGAAAAGCAGTTTAGCTTTTTATAATTATCACTATTCTCACTGTTAAAGAATAACTAAAATTTAGTGTGAGATTCGGGCAAAAAAAGAGAACAACTGACTTTGTGGGTTTTAAAGGTCATTGAAATTTAAATTTTGAAATAATCAGAACGGAGAGAACTGAAAATCCTCTCAGTTTGCTCAGTTTCTGCTTGCAATGACAAAAAAAAAAAAAAAAAAAAAAAGATAAAGATAAACTAAACAGGGAATAGAGATAGCGCATGCCCTAAGGGCTATCTTGAACTTAGATAATATGTCACTTCTAAATTCTAATTCAAGGATGAACTGATGCCAACTCCAACTGTAAGACATTGGATACTTCATATGCCACTGCCTGAACCTTGGACTTCAGATGGACCCCACCAAACCTCACCAAAATGACCTGCTGGTTGAACTGCAATGCACCTCATTGATCTCTGCCTAAATCCCCTTTGTTTATTGATGGACTACAATCTTGAAATGGAATACATAGACAATCATTTAATTACCAAAAAAAGCCTTCATCAGCCAACTAACAAAGGACAATGCATCTATGTGAACTTCTGCAGATAATCCAGGATGAATTTCAAAGACATTAGTCATTAATCTTAAAGTTAATAAAAAAAAATGTTTTTGTTTTTTTTAAACACTGGACCTTAACACTTACTTAATTTACACATTTTAAACCATGACTTGCACTGCACACAAATAGCTAATACTGGCATCATATTCATGTTGTTTAGCCAGAGGGGAACTGGCTTCCACAGTGAGCCTGGTTTCTCCCAAGGTTATTTTTCTCCATTAACCAACAGCTTATGGAGTTTTGTGTTCCTTGCCACAGTCACCTTCAGCTTGCTCACAGGGGTTCTAAATACAATTATTATTTAATTAATACACAATTTACAATAATATTTAATCAAACTACACAATGATCACCTTATAGATATTACAGTTTAAATTATTTTATTTATTTATTTTTAATGCATGATTTCCTGTAAAGCTGCTTTGAAACGATGTGTATTGTGAAAAGCGCTACACAAATAAAATGACTTGACTAATTTGATTTTCTATGCTGTATATCTTTTGTGGACAATGGGGAACACAAGGCTGGTTGAGTAAATACAGACTGGAGTGGTGGTGGTGTAGTGGACTAAAGCACTGAAATGATAAGCAGAAGGTTGTTGGTTCAATCCCACAGCCACCACCATTGTGTCCTTGAGCAAGGCACTTAAGTCCAGGTTGCTCCAGGGGGGTTGTCCCTGTAATCAGGGCACTGTAAGTCGCTTTGGATAAAAGCATCTGCCAAATGCATAAATGTAAATGTAAGGCTTATTTCTGGTAAGCTGTTGCTGGAACATTAGTTCAGCAACAAATTTTGTGAGTTGGCAGAAGGGAAAACAGCTAACATCTATGCACTCCGTTATGCGTTTGGTGTTGTGAATGACCTCAAAGCAGGTTGGCAGCAAAGGGGTTCTCTCACAATGGCAGGTACTCCAATAAGAATGGTGAAGTAGAAGATTGTTAAGAGTCCTGCAGCTCCCACAATTATTTGTGGTGTGAAGGCTCATATCAAGGGGAATTTCCTTGCTGACCAGGCAGCTACTGTTGCCGCTGTATGAACAGCAGAAATCTTTACTGCTCAGGCATGTCATTTGTGGGTCATCAAATATCACTGCTCACAGCTCAAAGTGAATTTGGAATTTCTCTAAATTATTAGATGAATAAAAGCTCAGAAAACCTTGTTTCCTTACCTGGCCATACTGATACACAATGTAGGACACTTGCTTTACTATAAAGTAGAGTTGGGGTACTCGAGTTTAATGGACTTGGACTTGTCACGGACTCGGATGCATTTTTACTCAGACTTGACTCTGACTTCAGTCCAGCCGAGTCCATGGCAATTTTTATTTATTCATAAATAAATAACAAAACAGAAATGAATGAACACATTCTCTGACTTCATGCAGCTGTATTAACCCCTGAAGTCATACACGTAGCCAGAGTTGTTTCACTGTGTTTAAGCAAACACGCACACACACATACGCACGTGCACAGGCACACTCATCAGTCAACCAATGTGCTTGGATGTTACCACAAAGACTACTGTATAACATCGGCTATGAGGTGGCTGGCACGACGAAAATATAAAGACGGGTATTTATCCAATGTAATAGAAACTAAACAAGGCAGTTTCACATGACACGGGACCTGACAGCTGGTCAAATTGCGTGTGCCGTTTGTGCAGCCAAGACGGTGCTCGCATTGCGGTTTCATCATGGTTAAAAATTTAAAATCAAGAACTTCAGTGAGTCAAGTCACCCACATCATGTCTCTCAGTACTAAAAACAGCATATCGAAATAAAAATACATAAAAATAGTATTCATATTGGATATTAAGTCTTTTTAGACATAATGTATCTACACATGTAGGCTTCTGTAGTCTCTTGTGGTCCATGCAGTGTTGTCAGCTTGAATTGGTCCATAATAGCTTAATGAATTAACTGTTTAACGTTTTAAATAATTGGGGGAAAAAAAGCGTTATTGATAAAGCAGACGCCAATTCTAAACAGATAAACAGCACCTATTTATTTTTGATTGACTATTTTCAAAGCATTGACAAGCTACTTAAAATACATTCTTTTACAGCATTTGTCCACCATTCACAACATTCAACAATGCACAATAAAATATTAGGATATTTTGGGCAGTGAAATGTTTTGTTTATAATTTAATTATAGGCTATAAAATAAATGTATTATTCGATGACAGAGTCTGTGTATGAAGATAAACTTCATGTTACAAGATGAATTTAGTTGGTTATGACGTTTTTATTTTAAATGTTTATTTTATTTTAATTGTAAACCACTGGGTAACTTATGCACATCTTTTAATTAGCCTACATCTCTGACACATTTGAAGGACAATTCTGTTAAATTTATGACTCAAAATTATTATTCTCCATGTTTTTGCGGTTAAAGAAGAGCTCAATGAAGTTTTCTTTGGTTGGTATTTAAAGATTTCAGACTGATTGCAGACCAACGCAGCTGCTGCTCAAGCAAATATCAAATTTGTTTTATCTTCTGTGGCAGCTGCTGCGAGACGCACATCAGGGATTTAGGTACATGAGCAGCACGCAGAACTGCCCTGCATTGTGCTGTTTCCCGCAAATTAACTAGAAAATCATGTCCGTGACAACATGGCCCTAATATTATCAGTGGGCTTTTCCAGTGTTTTTGGATGTAGCATTTGCAGTCAAATTGTGAGATGTAACTTCTCAGTGAGTGCTAATTACTACTGTGTTGACTCATTTATATGTACTGTACTTTCCCAAATCAGTCAGCAGATAGAGTAAAAGATTCAGAAAGAAATCTCAGTATAGACTATAATCTCTTTAGATAGGGATAATTTTAAATACAACTAAATTAAATTGAACTGACAAATTGAAAATGAAGTAGAAATAAAAACTAAATAAAAATTCATAACATAATAACCTTGGTTGTAATGCATTTTAAATCTAGGCCTTCAGTGCGATTCATACCATTAAGAAAACACAGTTTCACAATGAATAAGACATTGTATGCCTATCATACATTACGTGGCAGTAAACTAATAATACCAATTGACATTTTAAAAACATGTCCACGCATGAAAGTCAGAACCAAGGAGATCTAATACCAAGAAAAAGCTCTCTAATAATATTTGCAATTTAAATTTTGCTTGCAATAAATTTTGTTTCGTCAGGGTACATGGTTACTTTTCAAAACTTGATCTACACTGAAAGCTCAAGCAGCCTAATTTACACTTAGAAGACTCCTGATGTTGCTATAACAATGCAAAAAGCACTTACCAATTTGCTTGAAGTGAAAATCAGTCCTCCTTTCCTGTTTAATTAATCAATCACATCTCAGGTTTTTAAATCCATAAGAATCTCTTTCTCAACAGCAATAACAGCAGTGATGACAGTCATCTCGACAGCAAGATCTCGCGCTCTTCGCTTTCAAATTACGTACATCACTTAATGCCTGATTGTGTCACTCAAGGCCAGCTAGAAGGCCTGGACTGGGACATATCCTAAAGACCACACCCACCAAGAACAAATAAATCAATCTGATTGGCTGATGAATCTGACTTTAGATGTCCATTCATTTGCACTGTTGAGGGATTCTGCAGAAATTCTGAAGGCCTGACGGGGTGGAGCTCAGACTCACGAGATGCTTCGGCTAAGGAGTATGACTTTGGGCATGTGATTTGAGAAACAGTTGTCACACTTTGCTTATAAGCATCAAGGAATAAATTCTGATTGGATAAACTTTTTGTTTTTTGCTAATCGTTTGTAGATGAATTAGGAGTGGAAAGCGATTGAAAATACATAGGCAAAAAGGTCAATGAGAATGAAAGGATGAAAAAATATTTATATATTAGGCATGTTACACCAGCAGAGAAGGCTTTGCTGGCCCTGAGAAATCACTTTCTTTAGTTTATGTTTGAGTGGAGGGGAAAAAGCAACAAATAATTTAAATGTCAACAGAATGCAATCAGAAGTGTGTTGAAGGACAGTTTTGTCTTCATACACCTAAAGCATATGCTTTAATTCTGAAACCACTTTGAAGTTTGTTCAGCAGTATACTAATCATAAAATGTAAATATGAAATGCAACAGAGGTGATTTTGTTACATTTATATTGACAAACTGTTTTTCTTAGTTGTGAAGTTTAAAATAAGCTTAAAATATTGATGTTGAGTTTACGGTTACAATTTTAATTCAGATTCATGAACAGATTCATTCGGACTCGGCCTGTTATGGACTTGGTCTTGAGTCCGACTAGGCCTCAACTCGGACTCGATTATTTAAAGACTCAGACTTGACTTGTACTCGACTAAGGTGGACTCGAACCCAACACTACTATGAAGTATATCGAGGGGATTTAGAACATACAGAGAATTAGTTACTAGATGTGAGACATGTGAAAAACTAAATTCTATCATTTGCTAAGTGAACAACTGCAACCTGTGGGCTGTTTTGTGAATTGTTTTCAGGGCTGTTTTCTGAATAGTTTTGTGAATTGTTTCCTGAATAGCAATGTGATTTCATAATTCTTCCTAAAAGTAAGGGTTACAAGGATGTTTTGGTCATGGTTGACTAGTTTCCAAAGTAGGATGTAACACCACTTAAAAACAGTGCTAATAAATTGTTGGGAAAAACATAAAGGAAGACATTGGTGATTTATTGCTAAACTACTACCTTGAGACATCATTCCCAGATGGGGAATGCTACACAATATAGATTCTGATCAGGGCACACGTTTTACTGGTCAGGTATGTCAAGAAGTTTGTAAACTTCTGGGGATTCAATGGTACTTCCATTTTCTAGGACAGGACAGGCATTGCAGAAAGGGTTAATCACGCTTTTAAACATGATTGGTGAAATATGGACTAACATGGGTAGTTGCTCCTACGTTGGTTCCATTAGTATCTGTTCAGTTAATAAAGATTTGGGCTGAGTTCTTTTTGAGGTTGTCAAAGGTTGACCAATGTTGTTACGGGATTCTCTTTTGGTGGATTGCATGACTTCACCTGAAGTGGTACAAATGCTCAAAGGCAGGTTCAGGATGCATGGAAATTGCCCTAGATAAGAGACAAAGCATTGTATTTGGGTAAATGATTTTGGTCAAAGACATAAAACTAGTACAAATAAATTCAGCTGGCAAATGGATAAGTATTTATTACTTTAAATTGGCTAATAACCAAACCCTAACTTTTGGTTTTTGGTCAAATTTAATGTGACTGACAAAATGATGTAGGATGGAGTCATGAGGAAAAACCTTGTATTTTAGTGACTTGGAGGCCAACCTCATGATGAAGATATGGCGGGTGGGGGCTAAGAGAAAATTAGCTTACACCAGACTACAGCTTAGTTGCCAGATCATCTTTATTTATCTCTATGAGTTTGCAAGGGAGTCTAAATAATTCAAATTCCAACAAGGCTGAACTTAATTTGTTTTTCCAAAAGAACAGAGACTCTCCTGTTTTTTTCTTTTGCAGGTTGAAAGCCTTCAAAGAATTAGAGAAGATCCAGCCTTATCATAGGGATGACACTCCATGCCGACAACCACCAGCAGACTGAATAACAGGAGCCTCACTCTATTTCCAACCTCGAGATCGTTCTTGGGAACACGACCAAGACCTTGTGACCTCTGGTTGGGTGTCTGCATTCCAGACACAGAGACATTATGACTTACAAAGTCATTTGTCACAAGAAAAAGCTACGTATATTAGCAGAGGGTTTTACATCTGTTCAGAATTATTAATGGGTACACCTGTCTGAAAGAAGACCAAGCTGTACTTTAACTGTGTGTCCTCAATATATGTTTTAGCCTTCAATCAACATATATACAGGGGCTTTGAAATTTAAGTCACATAATTGTCATACAAAATTTAAATCAGAGTCCAGTATAAAACCAGGTCCATATATGGTTTTTAACTTTAGAAATGAAGGATTTGAACAAAATAAACATGATGTTTTTGTTTTCTGTGCTGGTTTTCCTATCAAGTGTAAATTCAGATCCAGTTTTTTTACCCATGGCTAGAATCTTACAGTGAGGGCAATGCAGCTTTGACTTTAGCTCACATGTATGCCAAAACTCTGAATGTATCAAAATGTTGGGTGTGTACATCCATTAACCACTGATTTGATTTCTATAACTGAACAAAGTGACATTGACAAGAATGGCAGTGTACTAGTTGATTTAGAGAAGAATAAGACAACCACTCATCAATCTAAGTGGTGTATTCCAATTAACAATTCTGAAGATACCAATCTGACAACAACACTACCAGCTGATGTGTTTCGAGCATAACATGCTGTAATGTTAAGACATCAGAGAGATGCTAAAGGAAAATGGCCAAAGGTGTTAAATCTGTAACAGGTAAAAATAGGCAATGCAGGGTGGTTAAGAACATGTTTTCACAATTGCTTTTGGGAATTCTAACTGTACCAAATCACAGGGTGAAGATGGTACTAAATGCATGTTTGTAAAACCATTGACAATGTCAGATCCTTATAGATGCCTTTTTAAGGTAGCTGATTATTCTTGGAGTGATAAATTGCTGTTCAGAAGCACTGTGTGCTAATACAGAAATTGTTCTCATTCACATTATGATTCATGGCAATTGCCTGTCTACAACAGTACTCATTCTAATGATCACTTCACTCTTAATGTGAAGTCTGAAGGAATATCATCCTGGTGCATTAAGGGAAATTGTTGTAGACAATTCTAAACCAAAAGGAGCATCTCCAATTTTCCAAATGTAAAAAACCCCTCTTCTTACAATGATGAATGAAACATCAATTGCTCCAAATGGCACAAACTTTGTTTGTGATGATAAAGCTTATCCGTTCCTAAGGGATGGAAAGGCAGATGTTATTTGGCCTACCTTTGCAGCAGTATGAGTAGTGTCAGAGGAATATGTTAAACACCATTTATTCATCACACATACTAGGCGTTCGCTATCTAAGGTTGAAAAGTGGTTAGGATGGTTTGTGCCATTTTATAGGAGTAACAGACTTAGTAACTGAAGTACAGGCCTTACATGAGGTGTATGAGACAACAGCGAAAGCAACAATGAGGCCCATTACTGACATTTTTAGTAAAATGCTTGGGAACAATTTTAGGACCCCTTGAGTAATTTGAAAGCATTTCTAACTGTTGTAGTGTCAGGAGTGTTCATCATATTACTCTTGTACATCACAATTTGAGTGTTAATTTGTTTTGTAAGAAATATAACTGTTGTAAGACGACAGTCTATTAGGGTCAGGTACACTCCCTCAACTGATGCTGGTATGCGTGATGACAGGGAAGATCTGTCAATTTTTGACCATTTTATTTCAATGTACTCTATAATCAAATATTTGTATTTGTTTGTTACTTCAAGAGAGCAACCATACAACTGTATTGTACTTCATTTATTTGTTTCTTTTGTTTTCTTTCATATTATTTTACTCTCATTCTATACTGTATATTATTTTATATGTTCATTATTCATTTATAAATTCATTTTTACTTATTTCACATTTATATATTTCTTCTACTGTTTAATCTTATGTTATGTGCTTGTGGCAGGGCGGAGGGTGGGGCCAGAATCACGGCCCCCCCCCCGCCCTGCCACAGTGCTGTATTGTCTTCACAAGTTAGAGATAAAGAGTTGTCTCTATTCAAGGTCTTAACGTCACCTCATCTTCTGACAGAGAGAGAGGTCTAGTGGAAGACTGGATCAAACATTTCGCAAGTAAACCCCAGAGGGTAAGCTACCTTTAAAGTATACTCAGTTGACGATTTAATCCTACATAAGTTTAGTAACCTTTTTTCGATGACATTTCGCCAATTTCATTATCTTCAGCTGACATCTGACTCCATTAAAAGACTTTGTGATTTCCACACTCCAGCTCAATATGTGGCGGTAATGGACCATATGCTGTATTGCCAACCACCAATAAACATCACAGGAAGAAGAAACAATTTCTTGCCTGTGACAGCACTATGGATCATGAAATAACATTTAACTAAATAGTACATAAATAAAATGGTGTTGATGTCAGAGTTGCTGTTGTGTTTAGTCGATTGCTGTATTGCATTGTCAGTGCTGTCTTGTTCAGTACACAACGATATCATATTAGCCGGATAGCTAGCTAGTGTCTACCGAGCCTCATTACCGGTTTCCATGATGGCAGGTCTATGTAGCTGTGTAGCTGCCAGCCTGCTAATACTTCCTAACAGTCTGATTTCATGACTGTGATTCTTAGCTTTTGTTTTTAGCGAGACGTACCTGATCTGATTATCTAGATGTAGAACATAGGATGAATATTGAAGATTACTCTATTAATTATCGATATCGAAAATAAATTTTTTCCTATAAATATTGATTTCGTTTTATCGCCCAGCCCTAGATCCAGCCCTGTCTGAGAAACTAAAACATTTCAGACCAGTGCCACTGGAATTCTTAGCTCATGTGTTTTTATTTCATTGGCTATTTCTCAATGAAAGAGTAGTTTCATTACATTATTTCATATTACCATCTGAAATTGCTGTAAGGATCACTGCCAGCCCACTACCATGTTTTAGTCACATGATTGTTGCTGTGCTGCATTACCTGTGTTTTGTGAGTATTGACCAAAGAAGGGGTAGCAGCCACCATGGAGCTACTGCGAGGTCGTGGTAGGGGGGGTATCAGGAGCTGGGGGGAGCGTTCGGGTTTCTCCTGCAGTATCTGACGCAGTCGCTGCAGATAGAATATAAGGGCCCAGTGGACACCATCTTCTGTCCAGTGAGGCTGCATCAAGCAACGGAGCACTGCAACATCAAAGTAGGTGCCATACCTTGCTCGCTGTGATACAGACATATCACCAGGGACTGAGAACCTTTGAATGAAAAAAGAGAGAGATTCTTATATAAAATGAGGGTCAGAAAAAATGGAAGTTCAGACTGAGGTTGCTGAGTATTGTTGCTTGGCAACTGCATTATGAACACATGCTCAGGCTAACACTGTGGCAGATGGGGAGACAAACAGACACTGGAGACTGTTTATCTAGCCAACATGTAGTGACCTTAATAAGTGTCTTAATAATTTCTGTCAGGGTAGAGGGAACACATTAATTCTTATATGATTTTGGCCATGCATACTGACCTAAATGTTATGCTTTTTTTTTCAATTCCAACATAGTTTGATATAATCCTGCTATTTTTGTCACCTGTAGGTACAGTATAGACACTCACTTCTTCTGCTGTGAAAATCCTTTCTCAAAGGCCTGCTGTGAGGACCCTCCCTTGTCTACAGAGTTGCCACGACGACAGCTCTGTCCTGTCACTGAGGGGGAGGAAGAGCCGAGCAGAGCTGATTCGCATACCACCTGGAAGCCGAGAGAGAAGAGGAAGTCACATGACTTGAGCAGCACAATGATGTTAATGCACTACGAGGGGAAATTAATATATGGCAGGACTGAATGAGCCACAGGGGGCTGTGCAGCTGCAAATCCCAGCCTAAAAACTTACTGCAGGGCAAGGGTTGCTGATATCACGAGGACTACACTGGTTATTCACTGGAGAATTCCTCTTTGCTGTTGAGGATATAACAGAGAAAATGAACAATTTCAACACAAAGACATAACACTGGAAAAAGTTGACCAAAACACATCTTTAAATTAAAATAAACTTAAAAAAAAAAGGAATTTACATAAATCTAACCTGTAATGATGTTGCGCATGGGCTTGATGAGGGCAGAAAAGGCAGGAACATCAGGTTGACGGTGCTCCCACATTGGCTGCCAAATAACAAGTCCACCAGCTAGTCGGAAAGTGAGGTCTGACTCCTGCCACATGACAAATTATTGCAACCAGCTGATATTCCACAATCAAAAAAACACAACAACATTTTGCAAAAATAAAAAGGAACATGCAAAGCCAAAAAAATTAATTTAATACATTTCAAAAGTAAAGGTTGCAACCTTGATCCGGTTAATGAGGGGAGCAAAGAGAAACACAAAGAGCTCCACAGTGGCCATGTTCTTGTGGTACAATTTGGCACGGGCATACTCGTTCTCTTCAGTGGTACTGCCGTTGCGGTCTGTGAGACCCTGATTCCCTATTGGCTGAAGGTAGGCACTACTGCTACCACTGCTGCCCCCTGACCAGCCATGTCCCAGGCCAGGCTCCTGGTGGCACTCCTGGGCTGCTTCCAGAAGCATCCAATGAAGAGTGTGAAGGAGTTTAGTCTCAGCTACACCAAGTTTATCCTGGTGCCCTGGTGGAAAGAGACAAGGATTGTTCATGGAAAGCTCAGCAACAAAATGAGTTTACCATTTAAAGGAAAGTAACAGAACTGACATGGCATAAAGCTAGGGCAACTATCAAACTATTTATAAGAGCAACTGTACTAGTAAAGCAAGAATTTAGCCTGTATTTACATATAACAGCTTTTCATTCCTGAAAACATAATGGATACATAAATGGATGCTTACAACTGCATTACAGAAACTGAGACCAGCTTTTACAGGAGGGACATAGTTACCCCAGAGATTGCTCCATCCCAGCAATGACCATCGATTATACAAATAAATGATTTACCTAAGAAAGCAATGCACAGGGGTAATAACAACCTAGTAATTGCAGCTAAATAAGGGTTCCTACCCAGCTTGTTGCGGTTTGAAAGAAGGATGGCAGTGCAGTGGAGAACATGAGGCAGCGCAGCCTGGACCAGTTCCCAGCGAGAGATGCTCTGGATGGCCTCAGTGAGAGCTGGAGAGAGCCCGTGGAGTTTATTCTCCACCAGCACCCGCTCAAATGACTAGGCAGGATACATTTGTGAGCCATTAATCCTCAAGAGCATGATTTATTACATGATTACTTAATTTTGTTTCTCCATTATTTGTATACAATCAAGGGAACTGAATGTACCAGACTGACTGTCAGTCATTTGGCACCTCCCACCAGCTTTTGATTATTTTCCTTAACCAACCATTGTATTAATGTTTCTTAGAGTACATTGAAATATACAGTACAATTATTTTATACAGTAAAAATAACTTACAAATGTGCATGAACCTTGAAAATCTTGACATTAAACTGATTAATGGGTCATTGACATATAAGGTTCTCTGAGGTTATACAAATTCGATTTTTTATTTAATTTTTTTAATCTAGTTGAAAACATGTGTCAAGTTCATTGAAGTGTAATCTTTGTGTCCATGTTGGTTTCATAATTGTTTTTTTTTTTAATTATTATTATAACATTTTCTACCAAATTAAAAAATATTTAATGACTTCAAAGGAATAGTTCTCTCAAAAATGAAAATTCTCTCATCATTTACTCACCCTCATATCATCCCAGATTGGCATGACTTTCTTTCTTCTTAAGAACACAAATACAATTTTTAAGTAGAATATTTTAGTTCTGCAGCTCCATACAATGCAAGTGAATGGTGACCAAAACTTTAAAGCTCCAAAACACGCATAAAGGCAGCATACAAGTAATTCATAAGACTCCAGTGGTTTAACCCATGTCTTCTGAAGTGATCCAATCGGTTTTGGGTGAGAACAGACCAAAATATAACTCTTTTTTTCACTATAAACCTTCACATCAGCAGTCTCCTTGGTGATCGTGATTTCAAGCTCGTTTACACATCCTAGTGCCATCTAGCCCTCTACGCATGTAATTGAGCTTGAAATCTTGATCGTACCTAGAAACTGCAATCAATGGCAAGATGTACAGTGGAAAAGGAGTTACATTTTGGTATTTTCCCACGCAAAAGACATGGATTAAACCACTGGAGTCTTATGGATAATGTTTATGCTGCTTTTATGTGTTTTTATGGAGCTTCAAAGTTTTGCTTACCATTCACTTGCCTAAGGACCTACAAAGCTGAGATATTCTTCTAAAAATCTTCATTTGTATTCTGCAGAAGAAAGAAAGTCATACACATGTGGGATGTCACGATTGTGAGTAAATTATGAGAGAATTTTCATTTTTGGGTGACCTAGCCCTTTAAAACTGTCAAGTGGTGTAAGGATCAAGTAAAAGGTGTATTAAAAAAAAAACTCTCCTTGCACACTGAATACACCTGAGTGTACACAACATATTCATTTTAAAAAGGTTTTCAATCATATTTCTCCAGGTAAAATCTTCTTTATTTTTATTTATTTATTATTTATTTATTTTATTTTATTTTATTTTTTTACAAATATCATTTTAGAGTCACGAGTAAGTTTTCTTAGGGTTACTCAAGTTGACCTTCGCAAAAGGTGCCGTGTCACATAAAAACAAAATGCTTAAAACCCAAATCATAAGAAAAACACATTTCTTTTTTATTACTCACCACACAGGAGGCTTCATACTGCTTCCCTAACTTTGGCCGCAAAAACGCGCTGAAACAAATATCAACAAAGAAACAAATGTTAATGATTTAGATGCATATGTGTAATAAAACTGCATATAAAATAACTAGATTGGGCCGATAAGGACAATCCGTGCAACAGTATGATTTTTTGCATTTTAATTAAGACGAGTCCTAGATACGGCATTGACAGAATCAGACTCAGTGCTTGAAGGTGAAAAATTCGATAGAATATTCCTCTCATTTTGTTCGTGTTTTCATTATTAGACACAAGGAGCGGCTGTGTAAGAAAAGATGACGCACGAGACGCAACAAAAATCCCTTCAAAGACTATGTGAGACGCATAAGAATGAGAGACGCTTTGCGGGAGCCGTATTAATGACAAAATAATAATAAAAATAATAATAATCCGACGATGTGCCCATCGCTCACAGAAAACACCTGTTATGCCACGACTAAATCACTGACCTGGTCTGTCTCCATAGAAAGGTTTGGATCGGAAATGGGATCCCCCGGCAGTTTTCCTGGTCACTGTCATCCAAGCTCTTTCTTTTCACCATTTTTGACCGACCTTGCTGGATGTAAAGGTGCAGACGGTCCGTCAGAGATTAATTTGACTCCGGGCATCACCGTCACATTCTACATCTGAGCGAAAAATGGCTGCAGGTGTTGACTTGTGTCGACACCACCACACGGAACAGCGCTGAAAGACTGAATCCACTTGTCAATTAAGGGCCACTGACCACCGGTTTAAAGATACAGCTCCGAATACGTAATAATGGTGCTATACACCCCCTACTGTCTTTCAAGCTCGAGAGCGAACATGTCAGGGTAACCATTTTCATGCCTCAAAAATTAATGCACATTTTGCTTGGTGGGTTCCATTAAAATAGCATAGTTAGTGCAATTAAGTAAACTACGATTACTACGATTACTAAAAAGCAAAAATTAATTAGTAAGGGAACACATCTTTACGCTCTAAAAAGCTAGATGTAGCGCCACGAATAAGCAGAACGCAGGTGTCTCAAGACACGTTTTAATAGTTTAATTTCTTTTTTACGCGCTGCTCCTGCACCAGACGCCGAGAAATCTAGAGAAGTGGCTCAGCTGTCAAAGACGTCCCGCTAGCGCATGTTTTATAAGACAAAATGCTTTGATGGGATAACAATGGAAAAAGAGCGCGGGCGGACGCAAATACTCGTTCGGTGTGAACGGTCCACAAGTAAGCCTGTATTTTCATGGCCTATGTAACTACACTGTAAAAAATACTCTAAAGTGTGACCATTTTCTGTAACAAAAAAATAATTTTAAGTCTCAGTTGAATGAGTTCAGCATGCTCTGTTCATGAGAGTAACCGACCGTTAGCATTTTGGGGGCCTAAGTAGATTTTCTAAATGGATCCCCCATACCTATATACACCTAAACCACCCAACGCCAATAACTATTCAAGCTTAAAATTGTGCAAATAAACAAGTCAATTTATTCAAAAGTATAAAGCTTAAAAACGCAAACATATCAATTGTTGTGTATTAGCACAGGTATAACTGCTTCATAAGTGCAAAAACTGAATATATTTTTTAAAACCTACCAAAGACACAATCATATGCACAAATTAATCAAAACGATCTCAGAAGAATTTGTCACAATAGTATGCAGTAGCGAATTCGTACCAATTCGTACGAGTTCATTCTTATGAAACTGACAAGTTATACACCCACCAAGGAGATATGCAGTAGTTCCCCACGCAGCATTTGTAATCAAAACTGTTTTTTAGTAATTTTAACCCTTAACCAAAACCCCATTCCTACACCCTAAAGCGTAACACCTTACCCTATCCAGAGCGTAAACATAACCATGATATTAATGTTAAAAGCCCCGGTATGGAAGAAAGTGACACTTCCGGGTTCCGAACTTGTGTTCGTGAAGCGTATGTGATTGGTTAATATATAAGTCGTACATTTTGTACGAATTCGCCACCTTGTAGGATTGTAAAAAATTCTCATGGGACTGTTGAATTATATATATATATATATATACATTACCGGTCAAAAGTTTTGAAACACTTATTCTTTATTATAATTTGTTTTTTCCCACATTTTAGAATAATAGTAAAGTCATCAAAACTATGGAATAACATAAATGGAACTATGGGAATTATGTTGTGACTAAACAAAATCCAAAATAAATCAAAACTGTGTTGTATTTTAGCATCTTCAAAGTAGTCACCCTTTGCCTAGAATTTGCAGACATGTACTCTTGACATTTTCTCAACCAACTTCTTGAGGTATCACCCTGGGATGCTTTTTAAACAGTATTGAAGGAGTTCCCATCTATGTTGAGCACTTAATGGCTGCTTTTCTTTATTATTTAGTCCAAGTCATCTATTTCTTTTTTTAATTAAAGTTTAGTTTTATAATGAAATAAATTAATATGGTGGCACAATTATATTTTTGTCTACAAAACTAATTTCAAACATTTAAGCATACACCTTCAGATCAAAAGATTTTTAAGATCATGAGAAACATTTCAGTCAAGTGTTTCAAAACTTTTGACCGGTAGTGTATCTTTCATGAAATTCCAAGACTGTGCAAATTAATAGGAAAGAAACAAATGACCAAATTAAGGTAAGGTAAATGCTAATTACACTTATTGTAAATAGTAGCACACGCTATTTGAGCCCTGGTGTAAATAGTGACAGATATGATTTGCACAGCAGTGTACTGTAATATAGTATAAAACATAATCAGTGTATGCAGTAGCTATGCAATGGACGGAACTTACATCACTGTCAGCAGGACGAAATGCACCTGATTTGTCCTGTAATGGTGCCTAGTCACTGCTGCCTTTAAATGTTGAACGTGGCTCTAGAGGGACCAGTTTTACTCTTACCCTATGCACACACAATAGCATCTTCACAGGTCCAGGGACCTGGTAACCACGTCGGCTTCATGACTTTCGCCTTCCTCCGGCCCCTGAGATGCTGAGATGCTGAAAAAAGCCGTCACTCACACCCCATGCAATACTAATGGTGCCTCATCAGTTCTTAAATATACTAATATTTATACTTAAATTGACATACTTATGTCTCCATGCCATTTCTTCAACCATTGTATAATAATTGTTTTTATAGATTTGACAGGTTCCATCTGACTATTGGTGTGTATATAGCCGGGCAGTGTGGCCAGTGCTATTTACAATCATTCTATTCTGAACGTGTATTAGGGTGTCCCCTGGTGGTCATGGGGCCCTATTTTGCTGCTGATGTCACTTATTAGGTAGGGCTGGCACTGAAAGTAACACCATATGTCTCCTCAGTTCCTCTGTTATAACAATTTACACGAGGACAGGACTTTGTTCTAAGATTATAAAGGGTGCTGCAAGCGATTTTAGCCTTTTTGGAACTTCCACGTCCACGAGAACGTGCTGTTAAATTAGACACGCCCCCTCTTTCCAAAACACCGGCCTCCAAAGATACCGTTGGACTGACGCCGAACTGTAGAGCAGTTAGTTTTCTCATGTTTGTCAAACACACAAGTAGTTAAATAGCACCCTCAGCTGACAACTGTCATGAATCTGAATACGACATTAAACCTGAATTTTCTGCTTCAACCACTACACTGAGAATGTGACTGACAGTCAGAAAGCACATCAAAGTCTTCTGATTGGCTGATCAAAAAATGTGTCACATTTTTGTTTGCAGTTTACACAGTCTAGTGCTGTCACAGAGACCAATGAGATATCTCAGTGATACAATTTCAGTGATATCAGAGAGAAGGAACATTTTCTGCATACTACCATTCCATAAAAAAATTGCTTACAGCACCCTTAATATGACTTATTCATTTTCACAATTTGATTTGGAAAATGTTTATAACATTTTAAAAAGGGGTCCATTACATTACAAATACTTTATCTAATTTCTGTTGGTTTATAACATTGCAATGCATCATGTTTCTTACCTATAGCAAAAGCACAGATAGTAAAGAGTAGCCTAAAATATCTACAATATAAAGCCAAGGTGTGAATCATCAAGCATAAGTAATAAAATCCGGGAATACAGAGTATATTAAATTCAAAAACACTTTATTTTTCATTGTTCATTCTGGTAACCATAAACATTATCAGACAATAATCTTTTTTTAATGCCGCGGAATGAAAATGTACTGAACCTATCAAACAGAAAGGAGCTGGTCAATCTGAAGGAATTGTCAAAAATGTCTTTTGTTAGCTTTTGCTTGGGGGGGGGTTCGCTTGGTGAATCAAACATCTCTTTTTTTATAAGTTTGTAAACTTTTATTGTGTTAATAAAATCTAGTACTAGGCAAACTCATTCTATTTGGGAAAACTTAATAAATAACCTATTAATTCAAGAAACTATTGGAATCATCAAATAATCAATTACTTGGGTCATTAATTCTCCTTATCCCAATGACAAAAACACACACACATACACACACGTGTAGTCTCTTACATCAGCCATCCTCCGTGAGCAATCTCTCTCAAACATAAATACACAAACACACAGCATCTCTGAGTCACGTTCACATATGCCAGGGATGGAAAACTAAGAAAATACCAATAGTTTAAGCAAGAAATATTATACCCAAATTGTCCAGAAAACTATGTCGTCCTCATGTGAGATTGTTTTTATGACAGGACACAAGTCAGACATGGTCTTGCGTGTTGGCTGAAAACTGGAGACTTGGTCACTGGCCTTCTTATTAAGTCACACTGGGCTCTCAAGTGCGTCTTGTCTTTGGCCTCTTTGATTGGCGCTTAGCTTCATCCACAGCAAGTCCATCCCCATTTGTCTGAGCGAGGCCTCGAACACCCTGGATCTGACTGACCAGCTGCAGAAGAAGTGGGATTACCTGGGAAAAACACAAACATCATTACATTATCTACATAAAGCCCTAAAAACTGCAGACACTAATTTCAAAAATCTGTTAGTGGCTTCTGACAGGAAATGAAAAGGTACCCGCTCATGATTATACACAGCAAGTAGCAGCAGTAATGTCAGAGGAAGGGCAATGTAGGATCCCTGGGCAACATCTTGGTCTGCCATTTTCCTCTGTGGAAAGCAAAAAGTGTATGTAAATAAAAATGTAACTTACCTAATGTAACTTTATAGTCCTCATTGATAGCTTTTTTTAATGCAGACAGGCAGGTGTTCTTACCTTTGGCTTAAAGGTCAGTGTTATATGTTTGTGGTAACCAGAGGACTTAAAGGAAACCTGTGGGAGTTTGAAGTCATATTGGGAGTGAGAGAGTGATGTGTCCAGCATCAACACATAGCTCTGGAAGGGGCCAAAAGATAAAATGAAAAATTAAGACTGGTTAAAATTTTGGCAGACGCTTCTGAAATTGCATCTTGTCTGAATTCTATCCTCCAAAGTAAATTATCTCTGTCATAATATTTTTGTTTTAGCTCAAGCAAACAAAATCAAACCACACTGGCATACATTAAGACAAGGGTCAACTATATTTTGAAGGCAGATTTTCACCAAAAGGATTAAATGTGTTCTTGGGAAAACAGTATTTTTCATGAAAGTCAGGCCAGGGCATGTTGTCGCATGCATTTTAGATGTTATACATTTATACAATTTATCAATTACAATATCTGTTGGCCAAAACAATGCTTTGATAC
Organism: Myxocyprinus asiaticus; assembly: GCF_019703515.2. NCBI lineage: Eukaryota > Metazoa > Chordata > Actinopteri > Cypriniformes > Catostomidae > Myxocyprinus > Myxocyprinus asiaticus. The sequence goes on along the minus strand of NC_059352.1, from coordinate 36,616,706 downwards.
TTTGGTAATACTTTACAATAAGGTTCCATTTGTTAACATTAGTAAACAACAATAGTTAACATGAATTAACAATGAACAATACTTTTACAGCGTGTACTAATCTTGGTTAACCTTTTAAGCTCTGAAGGTGTTTTTAAAGATTTCCTGTTTCAAAGGCATGCCCAAAATTAAAGGCTTATAACTCTACAAAAAATAATAATAATAACAAAAAAAATAACATACAGGGTCAATTGTTTGGTATCATCATAATCAAACTTTGTTTCTTATTTTTCAGATTTGACATTTTATATCTCAGGGTGTAAATAAGTTAGCTCCGAAAAACTGTTGTTTTGTTCCCAATCATGTCACCTCTAAATTAATAACATTTTGTGTTGATACGACAAAATAAAAAATTATAGTAGAGCTGTCACTATTATGAAATTTGGCTGACGATTAATTGTCAAACAAATAATTGCAATTATGACGATTTATTGTCTGTTTTAGGGCTATGACGATTAATTGCCACGTTAAGGGCTTTCACGATTAATTGTCATATAAATTGTCATATTTTTTAAGGTGTGCTTTTTTCTGCATGTGTGCTTCATACACATTAAGAAGTCATTTTTTACATATTCAACTTCAAATATATAAATAGAAAAATAGGAATAAACAATAATTTCCTTTTAAGGCTTTAAAAACTTATGAATGATATTTTTTTAAATATCAAAATATTTCTAAATTCTTAAAATACTGTATGTCTCTTTTTGGTCAGCTTTAGTTTTGGTCAATTTTACATTTACACTTTTTAAACTCATATTTTATCATTTTTAATATAAAAAAATATAATATAATTTTTATATATATTTTATTATATTATGCAATAGTAAAACATTTCTTTCCTAATTTCTTCACTTTCACACTTTATTTTAATGATCTGATTAAACCCACGAGCCATTATTTGTCATGAAGCAAAACCTTAAGAGATATCGTTTCATAATTGGAACACTCCACAGAAATAGAGTAAGTGTGCGTCTCCTCCTCTTTGTCACTGCGTGTCATTAATACAGTGTATATGAACAAGGAACATTTGCCATTATACGATCCTTTAAAGTGAAACCGGAGTGCTTTGCATTCATACTTGTTCTTTTATATTTTCGCAGGAGTTTAGCATGAGCCTCTGCTGACAACTTTTTTTCTTATTTTTCTGGTTTGACATTTTATATCTCATTTGACATTTAAGGTAGCTCCAAAAAACTGTTGTTTTGTTCCCAATCATGTCACCCCTAAATTAATAACATTTTGTGATGATACGACAAAGCAATCAAAAGTTATAGTAGGGCTGTCACAATTATGAAATTTTGGCTGATGATTAATTGTCAAACAAATAATTGTGATTATCAAGATTAACTGTCATATAAATGGTCATATTTTTTAAGGTGTGCTTTTTTTATGCATGTGTGCTTCATACACCTTAAGAAGTCATTTTTTACTTATTCAACTTCAAATACATATATATATATATATATATATATATAAAAATAGGAATAAACAATGATTTCCTTTTAAGGCTTTAAAAACTTGTGAATGACATGAATTTTTTTTTTAAATATCAAAATATTTCTAAATTCTTAAAATACTGTATTTCTCTTTTTGGTCAGCTTTAGTTTTGGTCAATTTTACATTTACACTTTTTAAACTCATATTTTATCATTTTTAATATAAAAAAATACAATATAATTTTTATATCTCTTTGGTCAGCAATGATTTATAGTTAAAAAGTACTTAATTATTGATCTTTTCACACCAAAAGTGACTGTTTCACTTTAGAAAACATTCATTTAACCAGTGGAGTCATTTAGATGACGTTTATGCTGACTGTCTGTGATTTTTGGAGCTTCAAAGGTCTGATCACCACACACTCACATTTTAAGGACCTACTGAGCTAAGACTGTTGTTCTATTTTTCTTTAAATGTGTTCTGCTGAAGAATGAAAGACATACACATCTGGATTGGCATGAGGGTGAGTAAATGATGAGAGAATTTTAATTTTTGGGTGAACTATCCCTTTAACAGTAATCCCCTCCTCTAAGTAATGGTATGTGATATTTTATGTTCTGTTTATTTTTCTTGACATTTTTAGTGAAAACGCTGCTTATAAGCAACACCTGTTTACATGTAACGTATGTCAAAGACATGTACTTAGCTATTGCTTGCTACATTTTTGTCTGTGAGTAAAATAAATTGGCTGGTTGTATTCTACTCTTTGAGAGCTTTTCAATGACATATGACACATGGGTATTTGATTAGTTTGATGTTTTTACAGATTACAATAATATGTACAGTGCAAAATGATTAAAAAATTATCAAAACGGAACACTTTTGAATGTCAAAGCACTTGCTCAGTTTTGGTCATAATGCCTACATGCGTTGTAAAGTACAGATTCTAAGCTTTAAAACTATACCTATTTTGTATTAGTCAAGACTGTAGTTATCAATATTTTGATGATAATTTTTTCTCGTCAGGCCCGTCGGCAGGGGCCAATCCGAGTTTAAAGGGTAAATGTTATTTTCAACATATATTAATACATTTTCAAAATGAAAAGTTGTACATGTTGTACATTAATGCACTATGAACTAACATGAACAAAGATTTATAAATGCTGTAAAAATATATTGTGCATTATTAGTTCATGATACTTAATGCATTAACTAATGTTAATGAATGGAACCTTATTGTAAAGTGTTATTGGTATTTTCCATTTCTGTTGTTTTAAGAATCATTTTGTGCATATAGTGTTGTCACAAGTTAACGGTATTATGAATTTAAATACAAAATATTAGTAACTGTATTCCACTACAGTTAAATTTTTTCATTGGTAATCAGAATACATTTACATTAAAAAATTATTTATTACCAAAGAGATTACCTTGCATTTTATTGTAATTTGTTTAATTTAATATTTAGTCTATTCAGTTGGAAAACATTTATTCATATAATTAATGCAATACGAGGAGCATTTGACATATTCTTAATTAATAATAATAATAATTATATTTATTTATCACACATATATTTGCATATATACAGTGAAATTCTTTTTTTCACATATCCCAACTAAGCTGGGGTCAGAGTGCAGGGTCAGCCATGATACAAGCGCCCCTGGAGCAGATAGGGTCAAGGGCCTTGCTCAAGGGCCCAACAGTGGCTTGAACCCCTGACCTTCTGATCAGTAACCCAGAGCCTTAACCGCTGAGCCACCACTGCCTTTTTCTTATAAAGTGTTACATTTATATGAGAGGCTGCTTTCACACTGTTAAGAGTTAAAGGTGGATATGATGTAATTGAGGAACTTTTCATTTGGGAGATCGATAGAGAGAATCCACAACAGATCAGAAAAAGTTTTTGTTGTGTACACTCTGTGGGGTTTTAAAGCAAGTATGGTGCAGCAGAAATACTTAACCTTGTGAAAACTGGCATGTGAACATGTAGCTTTATTCTAAGCTAAAATGCTATTTCTAGCCCTTTTACATGCACCTGTTACCAGGCAGGATTATATTTTTTTTCTATCAAAAAAATCCATGTAATATCATATTTTTTTTTCAGGGTTGGGGAAAAATTTATTTAAATAAATAGCGTCGGCTAATCCTATTTTGAACAGAAAGGTGATAAGTATGGATCTACCTCTCCATCACGTGGCAAGGGGGAAAAGTGAAAGAACAGGGATTGGCCCAGAGACACACTCTAGAAGGGATTGTCAAGGTTGTCACTCTTGTAGAGCTTTACCTTTAGAGAGGGAAGAAGAACAATGACTTCCAAAATATCTGCAAATATGAGAAACCACATTTAAAATGAGTATTCACAAAGTTACCACACCTATCCAGAGAGTGGGAAGATGGTCAGGAGACGTGATGACATTGCCACTCAGATCAAACTGATTGATCTGTCTGAAGGCAATGATGTTTATTCCTTCAATATCAATGTTGCCCACCTAAAATGACAGAAAAAGTACATGAATAGAAACTTAAACTAAAAGAATTAAGGTCAAAAGTTGAGATCTTACAGCTACTGTACATCCAGCACTCACTTTGATGGTTTTGTGTGGCGGCAGTGCTCTCTCTATGTGGTCATTTCCTCCTTCTCTCAGCTGAATGTTGTAGTCACACCCAGGCTGACAATAAAGACAATGAAAAGAGAGGCCTTGTCAAAAGTCTTGAAATGCATTTTTATGTGAACTCTTGTCAGTCAGATTGTTTGTTTGAAAAGTTTAGGGTCTAGAAGTCTCACTAGTAAGCCATGGAGTCTGAAGCGGCCCTCCTCGTCAGTCAACATGTCCTCATTGTACATGCTGCAATCTCCCCGACCCACTGCCTCCACAGCAACACCCTGCTCGGCATTGCCACCTAGTGACTGCACTGTCCCATAGCAGCTACTCCACAATAGAAAGGGCGAGTTTGAAACACAAACACATTTTAGCTTCAATTCAAATGTACAGATGCATTAATATTGTATACGTTTATTTTACTCTACTTTTTACTGAACATTTTTAGTATCAGTGTATTTTAAATATGATTCGCTGTAAAGTATACTGTATGCTGACCTGTATGCTGTTTTGAAGCCAGTGATGGGAATATGGAGTACCTGTCCTTCTTCTACTGTGATCATCTGTGCTGAGGGCTCAAAGCGGAACTCCTTCATCATGAGCTTGAAATAGTACTGGCCAGGACTCTGAGATGGTGGTGGGGGGGGCGGGGGAAAACATTAAGATAATCTGATTTATGTCCCCATGAAATGAAAATTAAAGTTTTGTTGCTTCTAGTCCATGCCTATCAGCTTTAAGGTTATTTATATGCTAGTGTACTTCTAAACGCTGATAATTCGCTTTCAGAAGATATTCACATTTAAATTTACAGCCTAACTCCTATGTGAATAGGGACCCAGGAATTGACTGAAGAAATGAGGGACTGGAGAAATTTTTGTCCAATATAATTGTCTCTAGAATAAGAACGTCCCCATCCCCTACATTACACGCCTTTGGTTTGTCTGTATTGCAAACAGAATAAATGGGCGCTTCAAAGTAGCCACGCTGAAGTGTCGTTCCAAACAGAATTTTCAATAAGAAAGACTTCATGGTGCACTCAGAAACCTTTTTCCTCATTTAAAAAGTTTGACTTTTAAAGAAATGAATTGTAATTTTGAAACATGTGTAAAATCACGACCATTCACATGAGATGAAGAATCCAGTCATAACAGTAACCTTATAAAAGGCGGTTTATCCTACATGGAGAGGGTCCCCTCATGGGGGCTGCCATGTTATGATCACATGACCAGCCGAATACTAACTGCCTAATCTCAGCAACAGCCCTGTTATTGGACACTTTCACTCAAGGATTAAATTAATCATGGTCAACTGTGAATACTGAATTTCTACAGTGGTGTTGTTAACAGAAAATTATTGCATTTGAATGATGCTGCATCCATGCCCTAAGGTAATTAATTGCATTAATTGCATTATATTATATATATATATATATATAAACAAAGCAATGTCCCTTTTACAGGACACTGTATTTTAAAGATAATTTTGTAAAAATCCAAATAACTTTACAGATCTTTATTGTGAAGTGTTTAAACAATGTTGTCCATGCTTGTTCAATGAACCATAAACAATTAATGAACATGCACCTGTGGAACGGTCGTTAAGACACTAACAGCTTACAGACAGTAGGCAATTAAGGTCACAGTTATAAAAACATAGGACACTAAAGAGATCTTTCTACTGACTCTGAAATACACTAAAAGAAAGATGCCCAGGGTTCCTGCTCATCTGCATGAACGTGCCTTAGGCATGCTGCATGGAGGCATGAGGACTGCAGATGTGGCCAGGGCAATAAATTGCAGTGTCCATACAGTGAGACGCCTAAGACAGTGCTACAGGGAGACAGGAAGGACAGCTGATCATCCTCGCAGTGGCAGACCACGTGTAACAACACCTGCACAGGATCGGTACATTCGAATATCACACCTGTGGGACATGTACAGGATGGCAACAACAACCACCCGAGTTACACCAGGAATGCACAATCCCTCCATCAGTGCTCAGACTTGTCCGCAATAGGCTGAGAGAGGCTGGACTGTGGGCTTGTAGGCCTGTTGTAGGCCAGGTCCTTACCAGACATCACCGCAACAATGTCGCCTATGGGCACAAACCCACCTTCGCTGGACCAGACAGGATTGGCAAAAAGTGCTCTTCACTGACGAGTCGCGGTTTTGGCTCGTTCTGTGCATGATTTCCTGCAAGACAGGAATGTCAGTATTCTGCCATGGCCAGCGAAGAGCCCGGATCTCAATCCCATTGAGCACATCTGGGACCTGTTGGATCAGAGGGTGAGGGCTAGGGCCATTCCCCCCAGAAATGTCCAGGAACTTGCAAGAGACTTGGTGGAAGAGTGGGGTAACATCTCACAACAAGAACTGGCAAATCTGGTGCAATCCATGAGGAGGAGATGCACTGCAGTACTTAAAGGAATAGCTCACCCAAAAATGAAAGTTTGCTGATAATTTACTCACCCTCAGGCCACCCAAGAGTTTCTTTCTTCATCAAAACAGAATTGAAGATTTTTAGGATTTCATTTCAGGCCTCCTCCTTTAAACAATGCAAGTGAATGTACTCCATTTTTTGACGGTCCAAAATGCATATTTAGGGTGCATCAAAATAATCCACATGACTCCAGTAGACAAATAAAGTTCTTCTGAACCCAAACGATTGATTCATTTTAGAAACAAACAACATCTTGGATGGCCTGAGGGTGAGTAAATTATCAGCAAATTTTCATTTTTGGGTGAACTATTCCTTTAATGTAGCTGGTGGCCACACCAGATACTGACTGTTACTTTTGACCCCCCCTTTGTTCAGGGACACATTATTCCATGTCTGTGAAACTTGTTCAGTTTATGTCTTAGTTATTGAATCTTTTTAGGTTCATACAAATATTTACACGTTAAGTTTGCTGAAAATAAAAGCAGTTGAAAGTGAGAGGATTTCTTTTTTTTGCTGAGTTTATACACACACACACACACACACACACACACACACACACACACACACACACACACACACACACACACACACTCACCGACCATTTTATTAGGGACACCTGTACTCCTACTTATTCATGTGAATATCTAATCAGTTAATCATGTGGCAGCAGTGCAATGCATAAAATCATGCAGATACGGATCAGGACCTTCAGTTAATGTTCACATGAAACAACAGAATGGGGAAAAAATGTGATCTTAGTGATTTAGACAGTGGCATGGTTGTTGGTGCCAGATGGGCTGGTTTGAGTATTTTTGTAACTGCTGATCTCCTTGGATTTTCAAGCACAACAGTCTCTAGAGTTTAATCAGAATGGTGCCAAAAACATCCAGTGAAAAATCTTGTTGATGAGAGAGGTCAAAGGCGAATGTCCAGACTGGTTCGAGCTGACAGAAAGTCTACGGTATCTCAGATAAACCCTCTGTACAATTGTAGTGAGCAGAATGGCATGTCGAACCTTGAGGCGGATGTGCTACAACAGCAGAAGAACACATCAGGTTCCTCTTCTGTCAGCCAAGAATGGAAAACTGAGGCTGCAGTGGGCCTACCATCTGTGTACCTCAGCAGAAATCGAGATTCATCAGACCAGGTTATGTTTTTCTAGTCTTGAACTGTCCAGTTTTGGTCAGCCTCAGCTTTCTGTTCTTGGCTGACAGTAATGGAACCCAGTGTGGCCTTCTAATGTTGTAGCCCATTTGGCTCAACTGCCGTCCACTGAATGTTTTTGGCACCATTCTGAGTAAATTCTAGAGATTGTTGTGCGTGAAAATTCCAGGAGATCAGCAGTTACAGAAATATTCAAACCAGCCCGTCTGGCACCAACAATCATGCCACGGTCAAAATCGCTGAGATCACTTTTTTTCCCCATTCTGATGATTCATGTGAACATTAACTGAAGGTGCTGACTCACATTTGCATGCTTTTATGCATTGCACTGCTGCCACAAAATAACCCTGATAAAGCTATTTGACATAACAGATATTTACAAATATTCCACAGGACAAAATAATACCTGAATTTACACAAATGATCCTGTTCAAAAGTTTACATCCCCTTGGTTCTTAATATGGTGTGTTCCTTTCTCAATGATAAATGACTGTATCTTTTGTGATAGTTGTGAATGAGTCCCTGCTTTGTCTTGAGAAGTGAAGTTTCCCTCTGTTGTTAAGAAAAATTCTCTAGGTACTGCACATTCTTTGGTTTCCTAGTATCTTCTGCTCATTTGAGTTCTTTCCAACTGTGAATTGTTGAGATCCAGCTTTGACACTTAGAACAATTGAGGGACTCGTACACAATTGTTACAAAAGGTGCAAACATTCATTGATGCTCAAGAAAGCAAAATACTATATTAAGAAAAAAAAAGGAAGATATTTTATCTCATATAATTGTTTAATTTTGAAAGGGATGTGTAAACTTATGAGACAAAAGGAGTATGCAAACTAATGCACGCAACATAAAAAGATAATGAAACAAAAACTAACAATACATCATTAAGATAACAGGGCATAGTGACTCGGGGGCTGAGGAGACAGTACCAGGTTATTGAAGGTAAGGAGGCCAGTGTCCTGAGTGAGTACGTTTGAGCAGAAGTTGGCCCCACTTAGAGACAGCAGAACCCCAGAGAGAGAGACACCATCATCTGCCTTGATCTGAGGGGCAAGTAAAGAAAAAAAAAAAAAAAAAAAAAAAAGAAAAAACATTTTATTTGCTGAAATGGTAATGTTAACACTTGATGAAAAATGGAAGAGTATATTATGTGAAAAAACAATTGTGGCATTCGTGTCTTAATTACTTCATGTTTTACCTCAAAAGTGACACCAGCCAAGGCAAATGCCTTGAAGTCTCCTGTCTTTCCCACCACAGGGGTCAGGACGAAGCCATCTTTACTGGCAATGATGTCATACTGAGAGTTACTATGTAGGGGTCCAACACTGGTTTAAAAAAGAAAAAAGGGGTATGTGTCTGCATATTAGGCTGGAATAGGATAAAGTATTTTAACACTGCAAAAATAACACACATCCGCATTAAATAAATGAATGCAGTATGGTGGTGAAAAAGTAAGACACCTGTAGGTTCCACTAGCATCTGTGAGAACTGTAATGAGAGGGGTTGTGGCTCCACTCTGCTTAATGGAGATTTCCACACCCTCCAGTGCAGGCAACACCTGCCCCATGAGGAACAGCCCTGCTTGGCCAGCAATCTCCACCATTTGACCCGGACAGTTCTCTGCCAGAAGAAAATCATGTCAGATTTAAGTTCAAATTAAAATAAAAACAGACTGTAACCTCAGTTCTCTGAAGCAGATGAGCGAGACATTTGACCACTACCCTTTTCCCCATCTAAATAGTATTGGTATCTCATTCTGGAGCGGGTGCTCAGCCTTTGGTCTCTCAGGGTATCTGCAAACCAGTCTCAGAACCGGCCTGCGTTTCCATTGACTTGAAAGCCTAACAATAGTGTAACTCACGATACGCCAGTGTGCATGCACGGGGGCCCAGAGGCCTGCCTCCTGAGGAGAGGCATGCTCTACATGTAAGCGGCAGCAGTGATGAGGCTCTATTCACATAAGATGCGCCTCATCATCCGCTGCCAAACAAGGCTTATTAAATTGCACCTCTCCTCTCTCCTGGCCACTCCCGTTGTGAGCCTGGCTGAAGGACGGCCCTCAGAAGTGGGGCAACGATGACATTGGAGGGGAGGGTCATTATATATAAACACATTATATATATATACATTTCGTGAAAACCTGCATTTATATTAGTAGCAGTACTAGTAATGCAAACGCAATCTGTTTGAATGCATTTGAACAGCCGTGCTGCACCACCTACTAACCTGTCAATCGACCGCTGTGCTATAACAAGTTTTAAACTTTGACAGTTACATGTGGCTTTAAAACTAAAATAACCATCCAATCTGAAATTTTGATGAAGTACATACATTTACATGTAATGAACTTCAAGGAACACCTTTGGCATGCCTGATACAACATGCAGGGCCACAGATGTGCACACATCCTGTTCTGTGCTATGACAAATGAAATTCTACTATTAATAGGGATGTCATAAAATATCGATATTCTGATTATTGAACAGCATGTTATTTTATCGATATATTTTTGAGTCATCGATATATTAAAATTAACTGACATTTAAATTAGAAGCATAATTTGCGTGCTTCCAATTCACTCAGTTGGCCTCTGTTTAATAGTTGGTGTAATAGCATTAGGAGACCACGAGAGGGTGATATAACATTTACTGAAGCCGGCAGCTGTCACGATCACACACACACACACACACACACACACACACACACACACACACACACACACACACACACACACACACACACACACAGGACGAGTTAATGCAGCAAAGCCAAAGTTACAAAGTAGGGCTGGCCGATTAATCACATTTTATTTTCAATTACGATTTTGGCTTCCAACGATTATGAAAACAAGATAATCGAGATAAAACTATTATTGTGCAGCATTCTGTTTCACAATGAAACACCCCGGCGTTATATCTTAAAAGCATCCTTTATGAAAGTTCAAATATTAAGGAAGCGGGTTATGAAAATAAACTCAGAAACTTCCATTTCTCTGTGTGGTCAGCACCGCATCTATGAGTTGCGTGAAGTGACCGGGGAAGAGACTGAATCTTCTCCTGGCTGATGCACACTCTGATGCGGGGACGCTCGTCACTCGCGCACATTTCCTGCAGCTAGATTATAACGTGATAGCTCACGACGTAGTGAATCTTAATATACAGGTATGTCATGTTCACTGTGTGTATCTTATCATGAAGAAAATCAGCAATACGCAGCTCTATTAAGGAGAGAATGTTTGAGTTAAAGTTTGAGCTTGTGAGTTAAAGATGGACTGAAGTGAACATAAAGGTGAGAGAGTGAAGTCTTAGCTCATTATACACTGGAACAAAATATGTCTTTTTTTACTTGTTTTCCAAAATAATATCTAAAACTCCTTTCAATGTTCCTTACGTACATTTACTTTGGGAGCTAAACTGCAGAAGAAATTTTTTTATCAGAGAATGTTAAATACAATATTTAATCAGGGCTCGACATTAACGCTTGTCCAGGACAAGTGGATTTTTTAAGGGGCAAGTGAAAGAGAATTTTACTTGCCCGACCGGATAAGCAGACTGATTAAAATGCCAATAATGAAAAAAATATCCGGCTATATTTGTGATAGGCTAGGCCTGTGTCATTTATTAGAAAGTTCATATTCTTATTCTGCTGTTGAAAGTAATCCAGAGCACATCATTTTATAATTCGCTAGCGATCTAGTAACAGCTGCACCCTATTTGATTGACAGGCAGCCTATGTGTGTGTGCTGAACGTGCGTGTGAGTGTGTGTGAAAATGCTCACACTAATGCGCACTTGAACGGTCAAATACATTCCGCCAAAATGCCCATCTTGGTGAGGTATTCATATAAACACAGAGAGTGACGTCTAAAGTGAACGTAAACAGCAGAGAAAACGGATTTGTCTTAAAATGTCAGACTTGTAAGTATAAATGTATGCTAATAGACCTGCTACCGTCTAGTGTAGTGTTCCATTATAATAATCAAACAACCATAACAAGAAAATTAGAAATATATTATAATCTTACAGTGAAGACTAGTAGTAGTTTCATGTTGCATTTCATTCTGAATGTTTCCTTGAATACTTGAAACTGCTGTTAAAAACTATTAAAGCTGTTAAAAAAGCACAGAATTTTCTTAATTTGTATTTTTTGTTCTATTATTTTTAATCTATCTATATTCATTGCTGTTTTTCATTGTTATTTTATTACTGACTGTTTACTAGTCTTGAATAATTACTTAAGAACTTGAAACCATTCTTCCATAATTAACATATTAGTTACTGTTATTATTTGTTGTGGTTTTGAAGCTGGTATTGATGATCGTAAAATTTCACTAACGACTACTGACATTTTGGTATTGTGATAATGTATAGCATTTACTGTACATGGTAGATTTTGCTGCAATAACATGATGTAAAATTAGATCTCATTCCATAGAAGTGTGAGTATCCCTGCTGAAAATTATGGTGATGGAGGCTTTTCTTTATTTGACTACCATACGTAACATAAAATAATTGTCATATGACAATAGCCTCCTCCCCTACCCAGTGTGTTTACATGTCAAGTTCAAGGACATCCACTGTTAAAAAGACCATTTTTTTCTTTAAAAGTTCAATAAATGCATGATGTTTCCAAAGTCAATGAGTAATCATGTTAAATAATCGTGATCTCAGTATTGACCAAACTAATCGTGATTATGATTTTTGCCATAATCGAGTAGCCCTATTACAAAGGTTTTTGTACTTCTTTGAAAATGAACAAAGTCATGTTGATGAGTTTGCAGGTTAGTGTATGAAACTGGTGTAACTGCACAAACTGAACGAATAGAAACGGTGACGTTTATTATGCAATTTCTCTGTGTGTAGCCTTGAATAGGTCTTTCATTCAAGGTATCAAACCACAAAACAACATACTTGTAACTGAAAATACATTGGTGCAGGCTATCTGAAAGATACATAGACACAATATATCAGCAAGTGATGCCAAGAGTAAATAATCTTTGTCCTTTGATAATGATTTGGGTCAAAGTTAATGGAAAACTATGCGCTTCATGGAACTGCAGAATTTTGACGGCGAGTGTTGGTGGTGTGTGCATACCTTCGTAGAAAACAACTGTTTCAAATTTTAGAACCCACCAGACATGACCGATGTCCCTTAAATTTGACCCTGCTGCTCAAAATTGACTAAAGTTGTGTTAAGAAAACATTTTAAAAGATAAAGATTACTGTGCAACAAGCAGCCCAATTTATACATGAAAAAATCCTGAGATATACCAATAATCATCGGGAAAATCTTCTGATTATACATGAGTGAAAAAGGCATCAATCCCAAGCCTAGCTATTAACATCACATTTGTTCTTAGATTAAATGCAAGGACTGTATAATTGATAGAGTAAACTTTTTTGCACTTTATTTTTATACAGTAACACATTGACATTGTGATGGATCTATGTCAGAGATAGTCAACTGACAAAACTCAGCGGTAAGTTTAACAACACACAGCAGCACATGCAACAGTATTCAGCTGTGAGTTTATCAACACAGCGGGACTTGCAACAGCATTTAGCGGTCGTCAGTTATGTGTTTAAGCTTCTATGGCCATAGTTCAATTTCCAAAACATGAACAAGCACTGTTGAGGGAGCATTTGATCATGTTTTATTCAATCAAATGCATTTATGAAAACTGCTTGGCTGCGGAGTACGGTCAAATCTACAAACATGAAATTATATATTATCACAGCAGTTAGTGGTGTAAGCTCATATGCACATTATTCAACAAAGAAGAAATTGATGATGAAAAACAAAGCGAAAGAAAATACACATCCAATTTGGTTTTTGTTCTCCATTCTTCAAGTGTTAAAACGGCTTGTCTCATCTGTTTAGGGTCTGTAGTGCATGTAAAAAGTGATAACGTGAAGTGCTGTAACTAGCTAAAGTAATCCATATTACTCCAGTGGTTAAATCCATATCTTCAGAATCGATATATTAAACCACTGGAATCATATGGATTACTTTTATGCTGCCTTTATGTGATTTTTGAAGTTTTAAAGTTCTGGTCACCATTTACTTGCATTGTATGGACCTACAGAGCTGAAACATTCTACTAAAAATCTTCGTTTGTGCAGCAAAAGAAAGTCATACACATCTGGGATGGCATGAAACTGAGTAAATTATGACAGAATTTTCATTTTTGAGTGAACTATCCTTTTAATACCAGGTGTAAACAGGGCCGAGGGAAGACCCACCCTTTTCATCATAAAAATTTACAAAAAGGGTTATCGAAGTTTGTTTTGCACTCTAACCTCCAGTGATTGTAGCTTCTACTTCAGGAGGGTAAAACAGCAGTTCTTTGGATGAAGGTGTGACTGTGATCTTCTCCACAGCCCTGAAACAGCCAACACAGCCAATTTCAAACCATGTAATTCATTACTGGTATTATGAGACAATCTAATGCACTATATTTTTCACATAAGATTCTACAATCTCAGTGTAGTCTTGCATTTTTTCTGATACAAACAGAAGAGGAAAAGCTGGCAAACATTCTTACCGTGCCCAGTAGGAGAACTCGTAGTGAAAAGGATGTTACAGTAACTAGTATGACAGTTACGAGCACTTTATATCAAATCAAATGGATATCAAAGGGAGAATCAAACATCCACCGCTCATTCTTTATCATGATGATTTAAGATCACTGACTATTGCTTTGATCTGTGACATGTTTTAAGCTTACTGCATTTATAGCCAACAATCGGGAAGTGATCATTTTGACAAACTTTGCCATTTGAATTGTAATATGATAAAAATTGATCATCTGATATTGCCATTGGTCAGCGTGTGCTGCACACATCCGCTAGAGAGCGCCACTCCACTCTGGGGGTGCATTTTCCATACCGCTTTACCACCATAGAATGGTTCCTGAAACCATATTAACTTTGTTGAACATTCACCATTTGAACCATGCTGGTTCAACAATATAGAGTAACAATATAGAGTAATGTTGTGTTCACATTGTGTTGGAAATACTGCAATTACGAGATGGCAACTTGGAAGCTGTGTCCGAAATCACCCTTATCCACTATATAGTGCACTATTTTGGGTGTCGGCCATTTAGTAGTAGTGTCTGAATTCTGAGTGTACAACTTGTTCCCTACATACGTTTACTCATTCTTACCCACAATGCATTCTGATTTCAAGTGTATATTCAATATAGACCTGGCGACGCTCTATTGCCCATAATGCACCGCAGGGAGGACTGAAGAGCTGGGAGAGACAGCGGCTGTGTCTCGTTTCGAAGGCTGTGTGCTAGGTAGGACGCGTCCTTTGAAGGCTGCAGTATACCGAGCGTCCTCTTTAAACAAATCTCGTTTAAACGAGACAGCCTTTGTAGGACAAACGGAAACAGAATGTACCATGGTTGCTATGACAGCACGCCACTCTTTAACAAGGAGCGCTTCGAGTGAGATGGTTACAAAGTCCCTTTAGAAGGGAAAGTATGAGGTAAATTTTAGGAGAGTTATAAAGATGCATTTAATTATATATGAATATAATAATACATATTATATACTCTAATAATACATATTATATATTCTGCACCCATCTACTGAGGTACTTCAACTTGGGAATTAACATTACTTGCATTTGAACATCATATTTATGGGCAAATTGGCGTTATTTGTTTTAGACATTTCCGTTGAAGCAAAGAATTGTGGGTTGTGAGTGCCCACGAAGGATACACATCATGCATCCTCCGAATTCCCGTGAAAGAAGGTCGCATTCGAAGGCTGCAAATCAATTCTTGATTAAAAATAACATTAAAATATAGCAAGACAAAATCATTGGATTTATTTATACAAATTATATAGATGAGGTTATTGTTGATTTTATTTCACCATTAATGCCAAGTGATTTTTTTTTTTCACCAATTCATCACCAATAATGTGGTTAACTAGGAAGACTGCACAGTGGATATTATAATGAGGACGATGACTTAAATATTCCGTTGTAGGTAACATGTAGGTAACATATTCATGTAATCAATGGATGTTATGTTATTTTTATTTTTTTGTTATTAACAATTTTTATTGATTCCACTGACAGATTAAATAAACATGACAGAAAATACGGAATCAAATTATATGAACTTAAACTCTGTCCACCACTCCTGAAACAGGGGTGCTCCAGCTGACTTCCAACCCCTAAGGATGACCTGTCTTCCAATCATGACACCAGCCAGGACACAATTCTTTATGAACGCATCCCCTATATTAATAACTGTCCCATCACCTAGAATACAGAGTCTGGGGCAAAATGAAATTTGAATACCTGATACATCACACATACTATTCTGAACCCTCAACCAAAATTCTTGGATCTTAACACACCACCAAAAAAACGGCTGTGTCACCGTCTTCTGATTGGCATCGCCAGCAGGTGGGTGTGTCTTTGAGACCAAGTCTATACAATCTAGAGGGGGTCCAATAGAATCGATGTAAAATCTTAAATTGCATCAGATGCACCCTTGCATCTCTAGATGTAGACATTTTTTTTAGAATCCTAGCCCACACTCCCTCCTCCAATACCAAGTTTAAATCTTTCTCCTAAATCTCCTGAGAGAAGTTGAAGCTCCATCCCCCAGACTCTGAATTAACAGGGAATAATACACTGATGACTCATGACCTTTTCCCAAGGCAGTAATCACCGCTTCCAGAGTAACTGTTGCTTTAGTGGGGTGTATGCTACCCCCAAAAATAGTACAGAGCAGATGGCGCAGCTGTAAATACCTAAAGAATTGAGATCTGGGAATCCTAAAATGTTGAACCATATTTTCAAAAGATCTCAACACTCCACTCTCATATATGTCACTGAGCATATCTACCTCCCTCACAATCCACTCTGACCAGCAGAAAGGGGACTTATTAATATGTAATCTTCGGTTCATCCATATGCTCGAGGCAACATTTAAATAAATGTCAGAATTAAACACTATGGACACTTTTGTCCATACCGCGTGCAAATGTGAGATAACGGGGTGTGACTTAACTTCTACGATTAGTTTAATAGAAAGGCTTTGCAATGGCAAAATAGGGGCAAGAACATCCTGTTCAATACAAAACCAGGGAGGGGCTCTCTCAGGTGGAAGCGACCAATGGGCCAAATGTCTGAGACCGAATGCATAATAATAAAACAAAATCTTGGGTAGGCCTATCCCACCATTGTCAATCGGCCTTTGTAATTTACTGAAGTGTAATCTGGGATGCTTACCATTCCAAATGAAGGACTTCGCTATGCTATCAAATTGCTTGAAATAAGATAGGGGGATATCTACAGGGAGAGACTGTAGCAGGTAGTTGAATTTTGGAATACAATTCATTTTAAAAACATTAACCTTCCCAATCATAGATAAATTTAATGAAGCCCACCTGCCCACATCGCTCAAAAACCTCTTTTTTAAGGAGTCAAAATTAACTCCAACTAAATCAGACAAATTTGCTGGGAATAAAATACCCAAATACTCAATGCCCTGTTTAAGCCACTGGAAGGTGCCCAGCTGAAGAGCCGTTACTGGGCAGGACACTGTCAGAGCCAAAGCTTCGGATTTAGACCAATTGACTCTGTATCCCGAGAACTTAAAAAAGGAATTAATAATTCTGTGGAGACAAGGCACTGATCTATCGCGGCTGCTAATGGTTCCAGGGCGAGACAGAAAAATAGTGGGGAAAAAAGGCATCCCTGCCGGGTGCCCCTGTCCAGAGTAAAATAATCTGAAATTAATCAATTTGTTTGTACCACTGCTACCGGGTGTCTATAAAGTAACTTAATCCATACAATAAAAGTGTTCCTGAATCCGTATATTTCCAAAATCTTAAAAAGATAATCCCATTGTACCATATCAAATGCCTTTTCGGCGTCAAGTGAGATAGCAGCGACCGGAGTCTGATCAATCGACCACATAATATTGAAGAGACACCTGATGTTATCAGAAGAGCTGCGGCCCCGAATAAACCCCACCTGATCTATATGTATAAGAGATGTCATAACTTTATTTAATCGTTTAGCCAACATTTTTGACAATATTTTTACATCTAGCTTGATCAGGGAAATTGGACGGTAACTCTTACACTCGCTTGGATCTTTGTCCTTTTTAAGAATTAGACTGATCTGGGCTTGTGTCATGGTTGGCGGAAGCTTTCCATTCTTTAATGCTTCCGTAAAATACTTCAAACAAAAGTGGAGCCAGTTCTGTAGCATAAGATCTAAAAAATTCAGCGGCAAAGCCATCTGGCCCCGGAGACTTGCCTGTAGGCAAGGCCTTAATTACCTCGCCAAGCTCCTCTAAGGTCTCTCAGAATCAAGATAATTTTTTTGCTCAGTCGTCAGTTTAGGGAGTTCTAATGGTTCCACAAAGTTTCTAATATCTTCATCAGTAGACGAAGATGTGGAACTATAGAGATCGATAGAATTCTTTAAAAGCATTATTAATATCAATGGCCGAGGTAAATATTTCACCACCAGCAGATTTCACTGAGGGAATGGTAGAAAAAGACTCTCTCTGCTTTATATATCTAGCCAAAAGCTTCCCTAACTTGTCCCCCATCTCAAAGTATGACTGTCTTGCCCTGAATAGCCAAAACTACACCTTCCGCGACAAAATAGTATTATATCTGTATTTCAATCGGGTCAATTCTCTGAGGCCATTAGATGACATTCGGCGCTACAGCTCTGCCTCGGCATCTTTAATATTCCCTTCCAGTTCCACAAGTTCTTGTGCTTTGGATTTTTTGGTGAATGAGGCATACTGTATGATCCGACCCCTAAGAACTGCCTTAAGTGCCTCCCAAGCCTCGCCCACAGAGGACACTGAGGAACAGTTGGTTTCCTTTTTTTGTTTTTTGTTTTTCTTTTCTCCCCAATTTGGAATGCCCAATTCCCAATGCCCTCTAAGTCCTCGTGGTGGCATAGTGACTCGCCTCAATCCGGGTGGCAGGGGACGAATCTCAGATGTCTCTGCATCTGAGGCTGTCAATCCATGCATCTTATCACGTGGCTTGTTGAGCGTGTTACCACGGAGACATAGCACATGTGGAGGCTTCACGCTGTTGTCCGCAGCATCCACGCACAACTGACCATGCGCCCCACCGTGAGCGAGAACCATATTATAGTGACCACGAGGAGGTTACCCCATGTGATTCCCTAGTCCCTAGCAACCGGGCCAATTTGGTTGCTTAAGAGAACTGGCTGGAGTCACTCAGCACGCCCTGGATTCGAACTCGCGACTCCAGGGGTGGTAGTCATCGTCTTTACTCGCTGAGCTACCCAGGCCCCCCGGACCAGTTGGTTTCCATATAAACATTGATTTCAGTCTTTAACATTAGTTGGAATTCAGGATTTTGCAAAAGGGATACATTAAAGTGGCAACTATATGATTTATATTTCTCCTTATGTGGCAACACCTCTAAACTCACCAGGGCATGATCTGAGACTAAAATGTTTCCAATTGAGCAATCAACAACTGATCAAATGAGGGACTTATGTATATATATATATATATATATATATATATATATATATATATATATATATATATATATATATATATATATATAAAAATCTATTCTAGAATAAATCTTATGGTCTGAAAAAATTGGTTATTTACCAGATGGGTTCAAAAGTCTCCAAATATCTGTAAGACCAAGATTTTTACACATCCTGTGAAGCATCAATGTTGCTCTAGGGGGCTTGCACACTTTTGCTTCACTATGATCAAGAACTGAGTCCATCAAAAGATTAAAGCCTCCTAACAATATTATATCATGAGGGGTGCCAGCAGCTTGCAACATCCCTTCAAGATCTATAAAGAAGCCCTGATCATCAGCGTTAGGTGCATAAATATTATCCAAAATCAACCTTTGCCCCTGAATTTCTGCTAAAACAATAATGACTCTTCCTAATTCATCAATCATCTATTTGAGACATTTGAATGGTAAATCTTTACTTATCCATGCAATGACGGCCCTGTCCACCCCATATCTTCCCAAATTTTTCAGCTTCCTGTGGGGAAAGATGCATTTCTTGAAGAAACACAATATCATATTCGTTACTTTTTATGGGGTGCCCCAACCCATTCACATTCCATGTGGAGAGAGACAATCCACTCATATTAACATTTTACATTGTTACATATTAGAAAAAATAGATTGTCTGTTTGTCTAAAAAAAGATAAAGACCACTTTCCAACATTAGTGCAACAATCAAACCCCGAACTTCCCCCCGAACCAAACAAACAGAAAAAAGATAAACATGCGCATTAACCCTGCACACGACAGCGCCAACCGGCGTCCATCCCTCTCAACTCAACTCAAACAGTCCATGTACGACTACGAGAGCCCCCACGACAACTTTGCCGTCGGACTGCTCAAGCCCGGTGCTTTATAACAATTTTGTGAGACAGAATTACACAACAGAAAATACTCTGTAAAACAAACTCCAGCCAATAGGTGGGATAAACACACAGATGCATAGATTCATCCACATAACTGTTCTGAAGGTGTGTTCCTCCACAAAACAGGCGGAACAAGCACAAAAAGAAACAAAAAAGGCACCCAGTTTCCTCGGACAGTCAAGTGAATGTTCAGTGAGTCAGGCCCACTTGGCTGTTACATGAGTGCAAAAAAATGCCCTAATCATTCCAGTGTTTTACAAGAAATATTCCACAGAACAAACTCCAACCAATAGGAGGCATAAGCACAAAGAACGTGCAGACTCATCCACAAACTGTCCCGAAGGAGTGTTACTCCACAAAACAGTGAGTCAGTGAGTCAGGCGCACTCGGCTGCATAGACAGTATCACGCAATGACTTACTCATTCCATTGACTTTATGAAGGACATCGCTTACTGTGGGCATGTAAATATTTTGTGGCTATCCTAGGTATCTATTCTCAATTTGGCCGGGAACATCAGTGGAAAAGCGACCTTCCGTTGATGTAAGAGTTTCTTTTCATTCCTTGAATCGATCACGTTTCTCTCTTGTCGAATTCACAAATTCTGGGAACAAGAAAATGTTGTGGTTCTTCCAAGAAAGCCTTCCTTTACTCCTCGTCTCACGTAACACGAGATATTTATCGGATGATCTCAGAAACTTGGCCAGAATTGATCGGGGCCTGTCTCCCTCCGCGGATCTCCGAGCTGGAACCCTGTGAGCTCGCTCGATTTCCAGCTTATGGCCTGTTATGTCAAGCAGACTCGGGAAGAGCCCATCTAGGAATTTCACTATATCTCGGCCTTCTTCGTCTTCAGGAATTCCAACAATTTGGACGTTGTTTCGCCGGTTACAATTCTCAAGGTCTTCCAACTTTTCCCAAACGCGCTCCAAATTGGTCGCTAGCGGATTAGCATCTAATTCCCTCTCCGAAGACTCTAGATAATCGATCTGCTTCTCAGCATCTGACACTCTTGTAACCATCTCAGTGAATTTCGTCTCCATGGCAGTGATCAATCAACGTATTACCGCAAGCTCCTCCAAGTCAACAAAGATCTTCGTCAGCATCGCCGTCATGTTCAACAGTTGATGCTGAGTCTCTTTCACCGCACTGTCCAAACTGAATCCCGGGCTTTCGGCCTGTTGTTCAGGGGCTTCAGCTTGAGTACGTAAGTGTCTTTTAATGTCTTCAGAGCCCAAGGATTTTGAGTTCTTTGACATATTGTCTTCCTAGAACAGTTAAGAGTCAGATTGTATCGTATCTCACCGGTTTATAACCTAAAAATTATTAAAACTAGCAAAGTGGCAGAACCCGCCATTCACATATCCGACCCTTGCATGGCGCCATGCGCCCCCCGGATGTTATGTTATTGATGACTTTAGTACTGTATTATAGTCTCACAGGGGCGTAGCACCAATTTTTGGGCCCTGAGCATAGAACAATTTTTGGGCCCCCTGACCAGTTTGGGTTTGTTGTGGGGATAACTTCCAGTATAAACATTTTAGATGGATATTTAACAGTGCTAATTCACAACTTTTTATTTTCAAATGCAAATATTATTTGCAAAATAATAATAATAATAAAAAAGCCTACTAACAAAGTAAATTATACATGTATAAATTTATGAGTTTTCTTGTTGGCAAAGTCACCATAACATTCCTGAAATGAGAAGAGTGCCAGGTTGTTCATCTATCCCTGAGACATTTCTGCTCTCAGGTAGTTTTAGAAAGCCATAACTTGCTAACTGATATTTACACAGGGTCCAAAATTAACTTAAAATTAGTGCTGGCCTGGGTATCATTACAGCTTTCCAGATTCTCCATATATTTTGGTTACAATTTCCATTTATCTTAAATATAAAATAAATTATTTCTCAGCTCATGCTGTTAATAATGAAGGGATCTTCTAACCTTCTAGGTAACCCTTCTATGTATGATTTGAAAATATTACTTTTAAAAATTATATTTTGTCAGTTTTTTTCTCATATTGGTTGCATTTTAGCTTTTGAAAAATGGTAAATTTATTATATTCCATCAATAAATGTCTTTAAACTGCATTTATTATTTTGCATATACATTTGTTACGTTTATTGTTTACATGCATAAATTGTTCCATTTACAATTATTTACATTGATACTCGGAACACATGCTAAATCAGTACCGTCTCTTTAAATAGATAACGGCATCTGAGCTTAACGACAGGTGATTTTGATCCTCACATATTCTTTTGGTGGCTTAATGTGAGGAAAATTTCACATGTATCTCATGGAGTTTTGGAAAAAAAATAACAGTTAGGCATCATAGATGAACATCCGATGGTAAATTTTGCACTGAAGTAAAATTTGTTTATACAGTAGATGTGTGAGAAGCTGCAGAAGTTGACAGTTTGATTTGAATTGTGCATGTCACTTTATTCAGCAAGCATCTGATTGTTGTTAACTGTTTAATGAAAAGCATGTAACGATGCAGTTGCTAATAATGTAACCTACCACCTGGTGAATATTTACGTTTTATTTTCTCGCCAAAAGCGAGATATATATATATTTACTTCTGTGGGCCCCCCTCCAGTGAGGGCCCCTGTTATTCAGGTCCATCATTACCCGAAGTCTGACGCCCATGTAGTCGCTATGCGCACATCTCATCTCTTCGCTAAGAAACACTGCCCAGCTTGGATAGAAGAGTTTCAAGATACTAAAAATAAATAAGTAAATAACAATGCACTTATTTAAATTATTTTTATTATATAATAATTTATCAATTTTGTATTATTATTTTATTCATTATGACAGTATATAAAAACATGACAAACAGAAAGAAGATTTATTGTATGATGATTGTCTAAAATCAGGTACATGTACTGTACATATATGGTACAAGATACAAGTACATATGTGAGAGCTGTATACATCAGTGTCCGAATTCACTCACTCATTTCAATCACTCCTGGCAGATATAGTGCACTCACTGACATCCACTATATAGGAAATAGGAAATGAGTGAACAAGTAAGCATTTTCGGACACAGCAGGAGATTCTATTCAGAGCCGTTCACATTCTCGGACATCGTAAATCATTTGTTTCTATGACAACACTTGCGGATTTGGCAATGCCAAAACAGCTTTGTTGTTGATAACAGCAAACTGTTTTTCACTAAATTAATTCACCTCCATGTTCTTGCAAAAAAAAATTAAGAACAAAGAAAATGCTTCAGGTAACAATAATAAACATAATATAACATAATAAAATGGTAGATGAAAAAAAAAAAAAAAAATATATATATATATATATATATATATATATATATATATATATATTTTTTTTCCCCCTTTTTCTCCCAATTTGGAATGCCCAATTCCCAATGCGCTCTAAGTCCTCGTGGTCGCATAGTGATTCGCCTCAGTCCGGGTGGTGGAGGATGAATCCCAGTTGCCTCCGCGTCTGAGACAGTCAACCCGCGCATCTTATCACGTGGCTTGTTGAGCGCGTTGCCACGGAGACGTAGCGTGTGTGGAGGCTTCACGCCATCCACCGCGGCAACCACGCAATATTCACCATGCGCCCCACCGAGAACAAACCACATTATAGCGACCACGAGGAGGTTACCCCATGTGACTCTACCCTCCCTAGCAACCGGGACAATTTGGTTGCTTAGGAGACCTGGCTGGAGTCACTCAGCACGCCCTGGGATTCGAACTAGCGAACTCCAGGGGTGGTAGCCAGCGTATTTTACCACTGAGCTACCCAGGCCCCCAAACAAAAATATTTTTAACTGCTGAAGCCACTACCATTTTTTTAAAATGATGTCACGACTGTCAAGTTAGAGCTTTCTTACAATTCAGAGTTTCCAACTTGTAATTACAAGTTCTATGATGTAGGGGTTGCATAGACTAGTGCTAATTGTATAGACTAGAAGTAATGTAGTTGACACTGTCAGCCTGATGTCGACTAGTCACTTTTCACGTGATTTACAAAATGTGTCTGGAAGAAATACAGCGGGTGGCGGATATCCGAAATGTAGGATGGCAAAGGAAAACTCATTCATATATCGGACCAATCAGGTAGCGCTTTGCTGAGGACTATTACTGAATTGTCCAATCTGTTATTGCTTTACTCATGAATATAAATGACTCTTCCCCGGCCATCCTACGTTTCGGAAACTTGACAGCAGGTGTGGAGGCCAATGGCTCTACACTTAGAAGAGCTAAGTAGCTGAAATGTACTTTGATTAAGATGTAATAGATGCCACAGTAACCTCCAATTATGCAAAGTGACCTTTAAATATAATAGATATACTAGTGCTATGCATTATCATTTAAAAAGGCAACAGCTAGTGCTAGTTAGTGATCTTCAACATGATCAGCACAACATGGTGTGTTTGGACATTTGACCTGGTCGCTGTTCGCTCCGATTTGGCGACAATTAGAAAAGTGCTTTAATTTGGAGTATGACAGCATAACAGAATACAGCCCCATCCTGCACGCTATATCCCGTGTCCACCCGTAATCATCTTTACAAGCGGATGCAATGACATATACCTACGCTAATAATTTTTCTAATTACAAATAACTATCTAAAACTCCTTACATTGTAGCAAACGTACCTTTAGATCTTTCTATGGTATACTTCAATATTTAATGGGTAGCAAATTGTGTGTGTGTGTGTGGGGGGGTGTCGTTGGCTGACATCATGGCAAGTCCAATTCGACTTGACTAATGGGCGTGACTAGTTGACTACTGAAAATCAGTAGTTGTGCAACCCTGTTGAAGATGTGACCACTTTTTACAAGCTAGAATCTCGTAATTATGGTAATTCCGACATGAAGTAAATGCACCAAAAAAGCTTCTGCAGAAAACAAATTCATTTCAATTTATAATAGCTCATGTACATGGACACCAGAAAGCCGTTTAATGCGAGAAAACTTCATAAGACACAAAAAAGGCATTCTCATTTACATGCGCCATGTAAGTGGCAGCAACATTGCGCTGCAATAGTGGGGTTTCCCTCTTAAGTCATACTCTGGGTTCCCCCAGCACACATGAGCACATATACAAACACACGCACTCTTCAAACCTATAAGCAGTGCATTTTCTGGCAGAAACCTACGTGTTTAAACCACATTCACATAATCCCTTAAAAGGCATAATGAAAACTGTGTTTACATTTAGATGACATTTTAGAACTGCACTTTCTGCAAAAAGCAAAAACACGAAATAAGCTGTTTTCTTAAAGCTGCACTATGCAAGAATTTTGGTTAAAAATTAATAAAACTGCCATTACTGATTGAGTATATAAACAATCAGTGTTCAAAACAATTTCTTTACCTTGATTCACTATGGTAAACCTTTAAAAATTATTTGCATTTTGAGCTGTCGGGTCGGATTTGGCACGAAATCGCTGGCTTACGACGTACATCCTTGTGTCATTACATCATGTCCGTAAACATGGGAAAGAAGAACCGGTGTCATATTCAAATGAGTCCACCCGTGAAAATTAATCTGCATCTGACATCAAAGCGATTCCTAGCAATTTCATTGGCTCACAGATCTTTTAATTAGTACTATATTCACTGCCTGACTAGAAATCCTACAAAATCCTTTTATGATGTATGTCAATATAACTTTGTAAATACGACATTTAATGACTTTTAAATCATATGTTACACATAATAGCATATTACCACATCTCTAGATTATCAAATTAAACATTTCTTGTTTTTCAATTAGCTTACACTTGGCAAGCTATGTGCCACAGATTTACTGAACCAACATATTTACACACCTTACAATCGTATATGAACACCAGCAATTATGATGGAAAAATAATTATGTTCTGAGCAGGTCTGAGTATATTTAAAAACATTTAGCTAAAACCAACTTTCCTAAAACATGTCTTTAACACATGATAAACATGTTCATTAATTATGTGAAGCCAGATAAGTTAATGTCATATTTATAGTGCTTTTCACCGTTTCAAAGCCGTCGCGATTACAAACCGTCACCCCCTGGGGACATTTCACGGGCGGACTCATTTGCGCGGCATCGGATCCATTCTTTCTGGAGTCTGAACCATTCACAGGTGATTGCGTGATTGAGATGACCAATGAAAACATTCTTGAGGGGCTCATAACTGTGGGGCGTGGTTTGCGCTCAAGTGGTTTAGGGGAAAAAAATCATGTGATGATTTACCGAAGGGCTCATCCCTATGCTCTAATCCCTTCAGAGGGTTTACCCTCCAGAGTGAGAGCTTCGGAGGGTTGAAGGGTGTGGGCTAAAAAATATCAGTAATTCGGAATGCACTTCAGCGTCATCTATCCAAGCCAAAGGAGCTGCTGCCGTCGCACAAAGGCTGACGCTAATGAACATCACCTACACCTAATCAGAATTATTTACACATGATTTTGCAACACTAACTGCTTTCAGAATTGAAATTGAAAATAAATTATTTAAATCTTTATGAAAAATGTAAGCTTCATTTAAAAATGTAAACTTTGTTTTTATTTATTTTAAAAGAAGAAAAACCAATAAACAAAAGTACCGTGCATTTATTATAAAATAAAATGGCACTTTGTATTATTATTTTATTTAAACTCCTTTAGAATAACTGATCCAGGGAATTTAGAAAAAATTGTAAAAGTTCATTATAATAATTAAAAGCTTTTATAGACTATGGAGATGATGGGATGTCACATATTTTTGTTTATAAAAACAGATTGTAGTTTTAGCTGATTTAATTTACACTAAATTACACTTGGCAAACCTCCATATTTCTCCTTACTGTCGCCACCTAGTGATAAGGTATGTGAATTCAAAAGAACTTTTAATTTCTGGTGTATTTAATTATTTTACAAACATTTCATTTTTAAAATCTTTGTGGTT
The DNA here is from genome assembly GCF_019703515.2 of Myxocyprinus asiaticus. Taxonomy (NCBI): domain Eukaryota; kingdom Metazoa; phylum Chordata; class Actinopteri; order Cypriniformes; family Catostomidae; genus Myxocyprinus; species Myxocyprinus asiaticus. Next base: position 36,589,677 of record NC_059352.1, on the reverse strand, counting down.
ATGTTTAGGTTTAGAGTTATGGATATGTGTAGGTGCATGGTTGCTGCGGGAATCTAAATAAACACAACAAATGAATGTGGCATCAAGTTGTTCCAAGACTTCGCTGATTATTTGGAGGGGGCGTAACATGTAGTGGGCATGCCTTGTAGGGTAGCGTGTCTTGCAGGATGCAGACAGACCCCTCTTTCTTTCCCTGAGTCCCCTGTTCGCTATGTAAAAGCGCTTTGAGTTTAGTGTCAGAAAAGTGCTATAAGTGTAAAATTAATTAATTCAAAATACATAAATAGGAGTGTTTTTTATCTTCATCAAAGTAAGTAATATTTCAGATTTAAATGTTTAATCGTATAACATGAAAATATCTCCCAGTCATGATCACAGACAGGCGATGTCCAGGTAAGCTGAAATCATGAGATTCCTCTGCCAGAAGAGCAGTGCTGAAACACAATTCATGTAAAGTGTTCTTCTGCAAATAGCTTGCAATTTTAAGTTTTAACCACAGATGTCGCTACAGAGCACAAACTTACATAGTGCAGCTTTAAGTGCGTGTAAACGGTCAAACGTCTTGACCGAATGAAAGATATATATTGAAGCTTCAGTGAAGTCAAATGACATCAACATCGCAAACATCGCGTGTGCAGGTGTGCAGTGTTCACGTTCAAACAGACGAACACCGGTATTACCACTGGTTGGATGCTAGGTGGTACTATGGGGTGATTTTCGTTAAGCAGGGTTAGGGTTTAGCCTACACAATAAAGCAAGACACCTTGATTTCAAACTTTGAACTTTATTTTTTATTTAACAAAAAATTCAAATGAAACTGGAAAAAAATTAAGTGCAATTAAAATGTGTGTTGTTCAACTTTTTGAAAGATGGCTTTACAACATCTCTTTGGAAACTAATTAACTTCATCCGTGCATTCTCTACCAGTCGGGTATTTCGTTGTCCGGGAAAATACATCATGTGTGTGAATAAATTATTTTTGTTCCCTCATTCACGATATATATAAATATATATATATACTGAACCCCCCCGGCTGAGGGATCGGTGAATATTCTTGCTTTAGTGATTCTGCATTGAAAATGTATTTAATTAAAAAAATTTAAAACTTAAATCAAATACATTTCTAAATTCAAATTGCACTCCAAACGAAACAAAAAAGCAATTAAAATAATGAAGTGATCAAAAAAATTATATATACACTACCGGTCAAAAGTTCTGAAACACATTCTTTATAATAATTATTTTTTCTTCACATTTTAGAATAATAGTAAAGTCATCAAAACTATGGAATAACATAAATGGAACAATGGGAATTATGTTGTGACTAAAAAAAATCCAAAATAAATCAAAACTGTGTTATATTTTAGCATCTTCAAAGTAGTCACCCTTTCCCTAGAATCTGCAGACATGTACTCTTGACATTTTCTCAACCAACTTCTTGAGGTATCACCCTGGGATGCTTTTTAAACAGTGTTGAAGGAGTTCCCATCTATGCTGGGCATTTATTGGCTGCTTTTCCTTATTATTTGGTCCAAGTCATCAATTTCAAAAACTTTTTTTTTTAATTACATTTTAGTTTTATAATGAAATAAATTAATATGGTGGCACAATTATATTTTTGTCTACAAAACTAATTTCAAACATTTAAGCATATGCCTTCAGATCAAAAGATTTTTAAGATCATGAGAAACATTTCAGTCAAGTGTTTCAAAACTTTTGACCGGTAGTGTGTGTGTATATATATATATATATATATATATATATATAAAGTAACCACCTTTCCATTTGCCGTCAGGCAAGTAGGCCTATCCGTCTAAACATGCAACTTACACAAATGAAGACATAAAAACAATTATAAATGTAAAAATAATAATAATGATGATAATAATGACTGAAATATAAATCATGGTTCGAAGTGAACATGTTTTTGTATTATTTTATGATTTAATCACAGATGTACAGAGAGTCACATAGTTGTGGTCACAATGAACTGCTCTGTGGAAATAAAGCGAACTGAACTCAAAGCACCTCCTGAGCGGAGATGTCTGAGGTCATTTGCAGCACTCATAGATGATACAGTTCTTGCAAAAAAAAAACAAATTCAGAAGACAGAAACAAAGAAAGAGTGAGAACCTTTTACATGCGCGTGTTCCACGAGACTGCAAACCTCCGTACAAACATCGTGTCATACATGCAAATAGATGGCTTTTCTGTCATTTGTTCTTAATAATATAATAAAATGTGTTTCTTCAAGCGTGTCTGTGTGCCGTGGGGCAAATTATTTGTAATATTAATTTGATCATAATGATAGCCTAATAATAATAATAATAATAGGGGGCCTGGGTAGCTCAGTAATTAAAGACATTGACTACCACAACTGGAGTCGCAAGTTCGAATCCAGGGCATGCTGAGTGACTCCAGTCAGGCTTCCTAAGCAACCAATTGGCCCGGTTGCTAGGGTGGGTAGAGTCACATTGGAGTAACCTCCTCGTGGTCGCTATAATGTGGTTCACGCTCTCGGTGGGGCATGTGGTGAGTTGTGTGTGGATGCTGCGGAGAATAGCGAGAGCCTCCACACGCGCTACGTCTCCGCGGTAACGTGCTCAACAAGCCATGTGATAAGATGTGCGGATTGACGATCTCAGACGCAGAGGCAATTGAGATTCGTCCTCCGCCACCCGGATTGAGGTGAGTCACTATGCCACCACGAGGACTTAGAGCGCATTGGGAACTGGGCACATCAAATTGGGGAGAATTTTTTTTTTAAATAAATAATAATAATAATAAAATACATTAATGGGAAAACGAGCCAAATATCATCTTGACATAGTCAAAGGCATCAGCTATTGGCGATCACTCTGACCATCGTCAATCCCAGAGATCATCGTCTATTGGCACAACCCTAGTCCATAATGCCAGAATTGCTCAGAGAGGACACGCATCCTCAAATATTTGATTGTGTCGCATTGTTTCATGTATAATTGGACAGACAGATGAAGCTCTAGCTCAACTATGCAAAAACTCACTGTAGCTCAAATATAACTGCGAATGCGAATGTACTGACTGTTGTTGCTCTTCAATAACGTTACTCAATAATGTATGTAACTGTGGTTCTGTGAATTCCAGACGACCGCCAGATGCGGTGCTAAACACTAGTGGAAAACTGCAGTGCCAGCCAGATAAGTCGAGAAAATATAACAACAAAATCACTTCATGTTCAGCCTAAGAATGTTTTCTCATGCATTCCGAAAGACAAGGAACTCTGGCGGGAATCTGGAATTCACAGAACCACAGTTACATACATAACTAGTGTTCTGTTTCATTCCTCCTGACCACCAGAGGCGGTGCTAAGCACTAGTGGATGACACATACCAACACATGAGGAATGTCACCCACCTGAAATCATCAAGGTTGCTTCAGAAGAACTGCAGAGCTCACAGCATGGGAAGCAGCAACATTAACCTTGTAGAACCATGCAAAGGTGCATGGAAAATACCAGGTAGCAGCCACAAAGACATCTGCCAAGGAAACTCCCCGAAAAGCAGCACAAGACAAAGAGAAAGCCCTGGTAGAATGGCAAGTAACACCCTCTGGTAAGGGTTGTTGAGCCTTATCATATGCCAATTTTATCACCTCCACAATCCAGCGTGACAGTCTTTGTTTGGACAAAGGCGCACCCTTACGCACACCACCATGACAGACAAATAACTGATCTGTCTGCCTGAATGAAGTTGTAGAATTGACATAAAACCTTAAAGCGCATACAGAACACAGGTGATGAGCCCTCAAATTAGTATCGGATTGAGATGAGAGCAGCTGAAAAGCAGCCAGATTAATGGAATGATTCACAAATTGATTCACAAAGGACTTTTGGAAGATAAGTTGTTATGTCTGACGCAAACAGATCCACCTCTGCCTCGCTGAGCCACTGCCAGATCAACTGAACAACATCAAGGTGAAGTCTCCATTCTCCCGGTTGCAGCAGATCCCTGGATAGAGCATCCACCACCTGAATGTTCGATTCTGGGAGATGAACTGCTCTCAATGATGCCAGTCAGTACTGAAACCATATGAGGATCTTGCGAGTTAGCTGTAAAGACTCAAGAGACCTGGTGCTGCCCTGATGATTCAGATGAAAAACCATCAATGTGTTGTAGGATTGGACAAGCACATGGACTACAAGGACTCGTAAGAAATGCTGTAGCGCTAGATAAACTGCCTTCAGTTCAAGAATGTTGATATGCTCCAAGGTCTCTGTTGGCGACCAAAGACCACCAATTCCCCTCTGGTTCCATGTTGCCCCCCATCCCGTAAGCGATGCATCGACTTGCCGGGTTCAACCATAAAATGTTGTTCCAGCTCTGTAGGGGCCTGAGGTGGAGAAAACCTAATGGAACAACTGGAACCACTGACATTAACTGTAGAAGGACACTATAAGGAAGTCAGAATCGAGTGAGTAGATGACGAATACTGTCTGTCCAAGCGTGTGACAATGTGGCAGACATCACGAGAGAATACAGTGTCATTCTGATAAAGGTTATGGACTGCACTGGAACCAAACAAACCCTTGTTTCATTCACAGTGAGGGCAAGCTTCTGAATGTGCTCTAGCAATATCCTGGTGTTGCGTAGAGCATGCAGTCTCGTTGGGGATCAAAGCAATTAATAGTCTAAACAGGGAAAAATCCTCATGCTCTTGGACCAAAGAGGAGACAGGGCTGTACTCATGCATCTTGTAAAAACACGAGGAGCCAGAGACAGACCGAATGGTAGGACTTTGAACTGAAAAACATGATCCTGGAAGCTGAATCATAGAAACTTCCTGTGGTGGGGTGCAATGAGAAAATGAAAATAAGCGTCTTTTAAATCTACACTCACGAACCAGTCTCCTTTCATCACAGACCAAAGAACATCGGCAGTGTGCAACATACGAAAAGGAAGTGACTTCAGGAACACATATAGAAGTCGCAAGTCCAGAACTGGACGAAATCCACCGCCCTTCTTTGGAACGAGGAAGCACATTGAGTAAAAACTGTCCCTCTGACTGAGGGGAAGAACTTTTTCTATAGCTCCCTTTTCCAACAGTGACCAAATTTCCAGAGAAAGAGCCATTGAACGGGTTATATCCACGACAAATGTCGGAAGAATTCCTGAAAGCCTGGAGGGCTGGTGTCGGAATTGCAGAGTATATCCCCTGCTCAAAGTTGCCAGAACCCAGGGGTCTGACACCGAAGTTCTCCAATAGTTTAGATGTTGCAGAGAAAACGACCGACTGGCAGCCCAAGCACTTCAGGGTTTGTGGCTTCTGCCTTCAGCACATGCGGGGGGATGCTGATGTGGTCCCCCCTGAGGCTCGCGGTGAAATGGGCGACAGCCCTGGGCCTCCTCAACACCCCGAGGATGCTGTGGGGCCTGAGGTTGGGAAGCAGTGTGGTGACGAAATCGCTGCTCTGGTATCGGGTAGCAATGATGAGCTGGAGCTGGCAGCATCCTAAAAGTAGGCTTTTGGGGAAACCGTTACTTAAGTGCAGTCAGACACCAGCCACCGGATAGTACCGTGAAGCACAGGGTATTTCCAACACTAACAATTAATATAAAATAATATACACTCACATATGATAAAAGATGAAAAAATCCATCCAGATAATGGTGTAGAGCACTCTGTCACAGCTTGAGAGGGCGAATCCTCGCTACTCAGCTAAACTGCACTGGACAGCGCGGAGAAGACAACGACCTATCATATAGCGAGAAAGCGAAAGAGGTTGGGCACCGAGCTGCTGCGGTTTATTTCCTTGCAGCTTGGTCTGCGTCATGACATGACTTTGTTGTTATATTTTCACGACCTATCTGGCTGGCACTTTATCCACTAGTGCTTAGCACCGCCTCTGCCGGTCAGGAGGAATGAAACAGAACTGATACTTTATCAGTATCTACTTTGATTTTAAGGAGATTTTAGAAAAACCTTCCACACATATAATAAAATGCTTGACACTGGCGTGCACTTACGTGTTGTAGGTGTAGTACTCTTGTTCAAACTGGTGACAGGAACGTGGAAATGAAACACCTTAAATGAAAAAGAATGAGAAGTCTTGTAGCCTTTAGGAACACTGGGTAACCTACAAAACTGAAGGAAGAATGAGCATACCTGGTTTGGACAAACAAAAGCGATTTACTCCTTCTGACAGATTGTAAATGCCAACATTTTCAGGTGTGCTTCCATCTTGAAAAAATTCCTAAAATGGACAAGCAGATGCTGGCTACAATGTTTTCAACCATCATTGAATATTGACTATATGACTATATGTCATTGTTTTCGGGCCTCACCAGAGTAATGGCATGGGACAGTGAGCAGCGCAGCAAGTATCCAGTTTGTCTGAACTCCATTCCCTGTATGTCTGAGTCCACTACATCAACCTCCACAGACTTATGTTTCCAGCACCACTTCTCCTGGGTGATAGCAACTGTGGTAATAATGAGAGGATCTCAATATTTCTTAAACTGGAAATCAGTCAGCAGCAGGTGAAATCTGAAGCTGGTTTAGAACACCTAGAGGTCTGCTAACTAATTTATTATACTACACAAAAGTTAAACAAAAGTACAATTTGGCAGATGATATCTGAGAACAAATGCTGAGCATGCATTTGTAGCAATTTCACAACTACAATGATACTCATCCCTATTGTTCATTAAAATGGGTCGAAACATGGCTATTCTCTCTTACCTTTGTACTTGCCAGGTAGTAAATTACTGAAAGTGAAGCTGAGGGTTTCAATGCTGCCAGAAAGCTGGAGGTTCTATCTCTCTCCCTGTCTGCTGACAGGCTGAAGGGTGACAGTCAGATCTCCAAATGCCACTGAGAGGACAATTCAATCATTCAGGCAAAAAGGAAAAAAACATTTATCTCTGCATCCCAGCACACTGTTGAGGGGTCATAGACAAATAAGCTTGTCTGAGGTGATAAAAATGAGAAATGTTTGTAAAAAAATCATCGCTTAAAATATGTCAAATTTTTTTTTATCTGTGTCCATGTTAGTTTCACACATTTTTCAAAAACATTTATAGCATTTTTTAAAACATTTTTTAATTTAATGACTTTAAAAATGTCATGTGGTAAATCAACAAGTAAAAAGGTATTTAAATCCTTTTCTTGCAAATGAAATACATGTGTACATGTAATCATTATTTTAACAAAGCTTTAAAACATATTTTTACAAGGTAAAAAGTATTTAGTTTTTTTTGAGTCAAGAATATCAAGAAGTTTTCTAAGGGTTGCTCCATATAACCTGAACAAAATTTGCCTTTTCATGCGTGAAATGTTTAATTATATGACAAAATATTCCGGCTTAAATCAACAGCATTTGTGCCATAATGTTGATTACCACAATAAAAAATATAGCAAAACAAAAGCAAAAATTGAGGTTACAGTGGAAGTGGATGGGCAAATTTTTGAAGGATTTAAAGGCAAAAATGTGAAGCTTATAATTAAAATTTCTAAAATGAATAAAAGCATTTACATTAATTCTTCTGTTAAAACTTGTGTTTTATTTGAGTTGAAAAGTTGTTTAAAGAGTCCTTTTTCAGTTGTTTTAGGGTGTATGCTGTTACGTCATCATGGCAACGACATTGTAAAATTGGATACAACTTTACACAGAAAAGGTTAGTAAGCAATTTTAACACACTAAAATCATGTTGACACACATATAGTTTACATCTTGTGGCTATATTTTTGAAGCAGTGAGTTTTTTAACAATTACGGATTTGCCCCATTCACTTCCATTGTAAGTACTTTAACCCAGATTTATTTTTTATTTTTTTTTAAAGAAAAAGGTGGAACAAGTCCAAATTAATTTTTGTGGTAATCAACATTATGCCACAAATGCTGCTGATATGCTGGACAAAATATTTTCAAATATGGATCATATTTTAAAACAAAATTGTTTCACTGCTTATTTTTTTAAATAAAAAAGAATATTCTGCACTATTAACATTTCTATTCAAGAATTCAACTTTTAAAAGAGACTTTTTTTCTTTTTTTTTCTGTTTCTGGATGGTTTCACCACTTGACATTTTTTACTTGAAGCCCCAGAAAAGGTATCAAAATGACTGATCTCGTAAATGAAAACATGTTCATCATAGAAATGTATTCAAGTAATTGTTTTGTGTGAATTGCATTTTTTATGTATTTTTGAATAATTTGTTAGATCTGAAAAAAAAAAAAAAAAAAAGCATCATGCCACTGAACCTGATAAAGTAATTTCACAGCGAAGGCCAAAAAATAGCTTACCAAGACAGGAAACAAAGCCAGAAACAGATGCTATGAACTGAGTAAAGATAAGGTCAGTGATAGGACGATCCACCAGTGAGATATTGAGAGAGTGCGGCTGCAAAGCAAGCCCAGCCTTTACTTCAATTTTAGGGATGTTCACCTGCCGTACAGTACACAACAGATCTAAATTAATATGTGACTATGATACATTTAAAGTAATGTAACATTACAAAAGAAACTCATCAGTACCTGCACGCAGTAGTCTCCTGGTTTTATTTGGAAGCAGAATGTTCCTTGATTATCACTTTCAAGGTCCAGAAAAACCCCTGATCCTGTTTCGAGTTGGAGAGCACAACCTTATAGCGCCCAAGCTGCTTAACGCCCTCAGGAAGACGGGTGACTGAGATGTGACCACACACACTAAACCTGAGAATGACAAAGTGGGGCACACGTGTAAATAATAGCTTACTGCCAGTGACTGTGCAATTCAACCAGCTGAGAGTTGACAGTTTATTAATCAATTTCAGCAAAAAAGCATTCGGTAATCAGGCGAGCAGACAGCAAAATCACTATGACAGTGTGTTCAAGTACATGACAACAAGCACCATTTTGTTGTTAGTCTCCCTGTATCATCCCAACAGACAATTATGTCTGTGCTTGCCAGGAAAGCATGCAGGTACACTCACCTGAAATCTCACCATGACTAGTATAGTGGTATATTAAGAAATGTATTCACACTTAGGCATGTGAAGCTTTTATAGCAGTAATATCCAGCATTATTGTGGTATTGTAGGCTATTACATTACATTACAAAACTGGTTGAAAGTTAAACAAACTTTATTGTTGTTCTTAAAATTTGTGTTTTAACTTGGAAAATAAGAAACTAAATAAACTGTTAAAGCTGAAGTGTGTAATTTCTGCAGCACTAGCGCCATCAATCGGAATAGAAAATTAACATTGTTTTCAAACAGCCTTCCGAATACGCCCCCCCATCTGCTATCGAACAAACAGATGTCAATGTTGCTGTGTCAGGCTGTATCAAAACAAACCAGAGGAATTTTCATAGCACCACAGAGACACAGTGTTTACAGTTTAAGAAAATGTACCTCTGAATGGTTTTATTATAGTTGCATCTACATATTAAGCTGAGATAGAAGTATTGTAACAACGAAAAATCTACACACCTCTGCTTTAAATAAAAATAAATACACCAATATTTTTTTAAATGAATAAATATTAAATAAATAAATATTTGAAAATAAATATAAAATCAAGGTCACTATGTTTTAAAATATTTTCACACTTCAGACTTTACCATTTTACAAGGGGGATAAAGGGTCGAAAGGTTTCCTTCTTCAGCCATGCTTTTCATCCATGTTGTTTTTTTTGTATACATTCTCAATCCCCATAATATTATAAAATATTTATAAATTTGAATAAAATTGACTATCCATTAATAACCTCGTGCAACCTGCGTACACATGCGTGGACGTTGTATTTTGGATTCGTTATGCGCAATGCATAATTTAAATTCATTTAAACTGACTGTTCAGGAGATGTGACAAAACAACATGGCACCAACCACAGCAGAGTTTGTTTTTGGGAGAAACGCCAACAGGTAAGAAACCTAATTACGTTTCTACATTGAAACCTATTTGAGTCAAAAGTTTAGTCTCTAGTTTCATCTGCTATGACATTTTAAAAATGAGCAAATTATCACGAAATGCCATGCTGCTAAACACAATGTATACTAATGTGTTCTTTAGCACATTTTTTTCCTTAGAAATCCTAAATTTACTGTGCATTTGTAAATGTACTCAATCCTCAATGGTCGGAGGACGCTATTGCATGCCTTCTAGGCTGCTTTGCGTGTACAGACTGGGATGTTTTTGAGGGAGAGCTTGATGAGCAGACTTCAGTTATTACCGATTACATTAAATTCTGTATGGATTTCTTGATACCGGTTAAGACTATCAGAACATACCCAAATTCAAAACCATGGATCAACTCATCGATAAAATATCTTTTCCACAAAAGAAAACTTGCCTTTAGGCAGAAGGACTTTGCTGGTCTAAAAATGATAAATCAGGACATCAAAATGAAATCTTTAAGGCTAAAAAGAAGTATAAAAACAAATTGGAGCAGGACTTTGCAAATATGAACACCAAACAGGCTTTTCAGCGAGTCAGGTCTCTTACTGGACAAGCCGTTAAACAGACTATTTCTGTATTAGATCCCACCACCTTTGCTGTTAATCTTAATAATTTTTATGCCCGTTTTGATACCTCTGATTTTTCAGCAGAGTGTGATAGCCTTTTGGATTCTTTGCCTTCTCGGGAGTTCCTTCTAACTAAGCAGGATGTCTATTTCCAGCTTATTAGGTGTAAACCGAATAAGGCTCCTGGGCCACATGGAATTCCAGGTCAGGTCTTGAAAAACTGCACCCTGGAATAAACCCCCATTCTTCATTCTCTTTTCCTCCGATCACTTCGAACTTCAACAATACCGGTCATATGGAAAACATAAGTTGTTATTCCTGTTCCCAAAAAAACCTCATCCAACACAGTTAAATCACTACAGGCCGGTATCGTTAACCTCTATCTCAATGAAATGCTTTGAGAAAATGGTTCAAAACATTATGCTTCCATATGTTCTACCATTTTTGGACTGTCTACAATTTGCATATAAGCGGAAGAGAGGTACAGAGGATGCAGTGGCTTGTCTCTTGCACTGTCTACTTCAACACCTTTCATTCAATTCAGCGTCATCAGGTAATCAAGAAACTACAGTGTTTGCAAGTTCCATCACCACTAGTATATTGGATTTATAATTTCCTTTCTAATAGACCACAAGTGGTAAAGGTGGCCAATGCATTATCGACCATTATTGTTCTCAACACTGGCGCCCCTCAGGGGTGTGTACTTAGCCCATTTCTTTATATTCTCTATACAAATGACTGTCAGAGTCCAGTTGCTTTAAATATGCAGATGATACTGCCATTCTTGCACTGTTTAATAAGGACAATTATTCTTTTTTGGACTATCAACGCTCTATAGCATATTTTAGTTCATGGTGTAATGATAACTTTCTCCATCTTAATATCTCAAAGACTAAGGAACTGGTTTTTAGTTCTTCCAAAACATTGATCCATCCTTCCAGTATTATCATTTACGGAGAGATGGTTGAAAGGGTGGAGCATTTCAGATATCTTGGCATTACATTGGATAAACATCTCAACTTCAATCAGCACACTCTAGGTATTTACAAGTGCTGTCAACAGAGACTTACAGTTATTCGTAAACTTAAACATCTATCTGTTCAGCCTAGTCGTCTTCTTCTTCTGTATCGAAGTATTATTGAGCCAGTTCTTATGTATGGTTCCATTTGTTTCTTTCATATGTTAACCATTACCAATAAGAACAAACTCTTGAAGATAACTAATTTAGCGAGAAAAATCATTGATATTCCTACCCCTAATTTTTCGGACTGTGTCATTTCACATACGCTCCGGAAGGCACATAAAATTTTAAATGATCCAGACCATCCACTTTATCAGTATTTCATCCTCCTTCCTTCTGGCTGCAGGTATAGACTACCTATGTGCAGAAAGGCCAGCTATGGTAGGAGTTTTGTTCCTATGGCTATACGAGCTTTAAACACATAGGTAATCTGCCATTGTGATGCCATCTTATGCTCTGGCATTCGTTGTATGATATTGTTTTTTTTTTCTTCTATGTTTGTGATTGTTTTGATGGTTAATATGTATGGTGGTGTTGTGTTTATGCTTTCTAAGCACCCACGGTGGAAACAAATTTCCTCTAAAAAAAAAAAAAAAAAAAAAAGAGGACAAATAAATTATCTATCTATCTATTATTAAATTGAGAATCAATGAGTTCATGCAAAAGCTGAAAAGTGTTGCTTTCAGAAGCTTTATATGGAGTTAGGATGAAAATAAGGTGCATTTTGAACTGTTCTGAGACCAGTGCAGACAGACAGCACAATGAAGGTTAAGTCATTCACTAAATAGAGAGCAAAGGAAAAAGGGAGCATCCTATAGCTCTATGCAGCTAAGTGCATTCACTCCTTAAATCCAACCAAAATTTCAGTTTCAGGCTGCAGATGAAGTCTGAACCACTCAACATGTTTGGCAGACATGGGACAATGGTAATCATTGCATAGATTCAGAATATGTAATGAGTAATTTTATTTTAACATGGTTGGCAGTGATTGGATGATGCTGCCCATTACTTTAAATCATAATTAATTATCTGACTTTCTATAACTTGGTATTATTTAAAATTTCACAACTTAGTCCCGCTGTCCACATATGTTGCCATACATTTTTAGGAAAACTATTTGCTCTAGAATTTTTATTTTTTTATCCATGTTTATTAGGTGCTACTTTAAAAATCAAAAAGGGAAAAAAGAAAATGCACACAGCATTCACGCTCAGGTCTCAGGAAGATAATTCACACTTGCCATGAAACGACATTTTGCATTTTATACACACACACACACACAGGCGACAAAAAGTTTGGAATAATGTACAGATTTTGCTCTTATGGAAAGAAATTGGTACTTTTATTCACCAAAGTGGCATTCAACTGATCACAGTGTATAGTCAGGACATTAATAACGTGAAAAATTACTATTACAATTTGAAAAAAAAAAAATTCAGAACTTCTCCTTCAAAGAGTTCTTATCAAAAAATCCTCCACGTGCAGCAATGACAGCTTTGCAGATCCTTGGCATTCTAGCAGTCAGTTTGTCCAAATACTGAGGAGACATTTCACCCCACGCTTCCTGTAGCACTTGCCATAGATGTGGCTGTCTTGTCGGGCACTTCTCACGCACCTTACATTCTAGCTGATCCCACAAAAGCTCAATGGGTTTAAGCTCCATAAACACTCTTTTCCAATTATCTGTTGTCCAATGTCTGTGTTTCTTTGCCCACTCTAACCTTTTCCTTTTGTTTTTCCTGTTTCAAAAGTGGCTTTTTCTTTGCAGTTCTTCCCATAAGGCCTGCACCCCTGAGTCTTCTCTTTACTCTTGTCCATGAAACTGGTGTTGAGTGGGTAGAATTCAATGACGCTGTCAGCTGAGGACATGTGAGGCATCTATTTCTCAAACTAGAGACTCTGATATACTTATCCTCTTGTTTAGTTGTACATCTGGGCCTTCCACATCTCCTTCTGTCCTTGTTAGAGCCAGTTGTCCTTTGTCTTTGAAGACTGTGTAGTACACCTTTGTATGAAATCTTCCGTTTTGTGTTTTTGTTTTGTTTTTTTGGCAATTTCAAGCATTGTATAGACTTCATTCCTCAAAACAATGATTGACTGATGAGTTTCTAGAGGAAACTGTTTCTTTTTTGCCATTTTTGACCTAATATTGACCTTGAAGGAAACATTTTCTGATAATTTACTCACCCTCAGGCCATCCAAGATGTATCTGAGATTCTTTCTTCATCAAAACAGAATTTAAGATTTTTAGGATTTCATTTCAGGCCTCCTCCTTTAAACAATGCAAGTGAATATCCTCCATTTTTTGACGGTCCAAAATGCATATTTAGGGTGCATCAAAATAAACCACACACCTCCAGTCGACAAATAAAGTTCTTCTGAACCCAAATAATTGATTAATTTTAGAAACAAAACAATGCTTATATACTTTTAACTACAAATGTTCGCTTCCGTACATCTCTGTGACACGCGCTCATGAGAGGGATGACGTAAGCTCGTTGGTAAGGTCACGTGTCACTTGGAGGAGGAGGCAGAAAGAGCGTCATTGTTTACAAGAGGAGCAGCGCTGTACAAAAGTTTATTTGTCTTTGCTGTAGATTTGTATTTGTATAAATGTATTGTTCAAAATGGTCATTTGGTGTATGTATCCTGGATGCTTCAACCTTCAGAAACCCCAAAGAAAATGCACAAAGGGAAAAATATTAACTTTTCATCGATTGCAAATACATGATCATGAGCAACTGAAGCTCTGGCTTATCGCGCTGAACCTGGATACCAGTACACCCCTACAATCTCTCAAATATTGGAGGGTGTGCAGTGAACATTTTACCCCTGAGGATTTCAGACCATCGAAAGAATCAAAGGGTCGATATCTGAACTCATCGGCTGTGTCCATGCTGTTTTTCCAGCGAACTCAGGTATGTGTGAAAACTTTGTCATTGTCACACCTCCCTCAGCACTCCGCTCCTCATCACCCGATTTCGAATTCACCGCACCTGCACTCAATTCACTCGCTTATCACTGCCTGCATAAATAACTCACCTTCAGCCACTTCACTGTCAAGTCTCACACAAAGGACACTTGGTTTCACTAATTACAACTTGTGTGGCTTGAACTCCTGAAAGTCATATAGCCTATATATTTCTGCTAAAGAAAAAGCACAAGTAGATAATGCAACGGCATTGCTCCAAAATAAAAGATGGTTATTCACTGCAGTAATGTTTTTTTATTATTATTTGGAAATTATTTTTTATTTTATATTGTTTTGAAATTGTTTTGGACTATTTTGGTTTGTGAATGGTGCTTGGTCTGTGCAAGTTTCTCTTGTAAACAATGACGTGCTTCCTGCCGCCTCCTCCTCCACGTGACGCGTGACCTTACCAACAAGCTTACGTAATCCCTGAGCGTGCATCACAGAGATGTATGAAAGCGAACATTTAACGAACCAAATAGCTTTCAGCAGTGTTTGATATAATGGCAAGTGATTTTCTAGTATCAAATTAGCAATTTAGCATGATTACTCAAGGATAAGGTGTTAGAGTGATGGCTGCTGGAAATGGGGCCTGTCTAGATTTGATAAAAAAAAAAATGACTTTTTTCCAAATAGTGATGGTGCTGTTTTTTACATCAGTATTGTCCTGACTATATTTTGTGATCAGTTGAATGCCACTTTGTTGAATTAGAATACCAATGTCCTTCCGAAACAACATTATTCCAAGCTTTTGTCCGTGTGTGTGTGTGTGTGTGTGTGTGTGTCTGTCTGTCTGTCTCTCTGGAAAAAATTAAGAGACCACTGCAAAATTATCAGTTTCTCTGGATTTACTATTTGTAGGTATGTGTTTGAGTAAAATGAACATTTTTGTTTTATTCTATAAAGTACTGACAACATTTCTCCCAAATTCAAAATAGAAATATTGTCATTTAGAGCATTTATTTGCAGAAAATGACAACTGGACAAAATAGATGCAGTGTTTTCAGACCTCGAATAATGCAAAGAAAACAAGTTAATATTCATTTTTAAACAACACAATACTAATGTTTTAACTTAGGAAGAGTTCAGAAATCAATATTTGGTGGAATAACCCTGATTTTCAAACACAGCTTTCATGCATGCTCTCTACCAGTCTCACATTGCTGTTGGGTGACTTTATGCCACTCCGGTGGTCCTTCATCCACACCTTGATTTACCTGGCTATGTGGCATGGAGCATTGTCCTGCTGAAAAAACCAATCCAGAGAATAGCATAGGAGTCCTGAGAATAGCATAGGATTTACAGATAATTGGAAGAGGTTTTTGGGGTAGAACCGACCTGCTAAAGAGAGATGGACTCCCTCCCGCCAGGAAAGGTGCCGCTCTCCTCTCTAGTAATTTGGCTCATAGTCTTAATAGTGATAGTATTTGACTAACTGGGGCACAGGTCAGGAAGCAGACAAACTGGTTAATCTGAACATCTGCTAGCTGCCTTGAGATGACACACATAAACAACAACACATAGAGACTGTATCACCTAGATATCATAGATATCAATAGACTGTGTCTGTTCCCCAAACTACCAAACACAAACTCCTTACTAAATCATTTAGAAAAAATTTTATTAAGGTCAAACTTGAAAAAAAATAAATAAATAAAAAAAAGAAAAATAAAATAAAATAAAATGTAAGCTAACATATAAAGGTAAGGCTTTTAAACATTAGATCTCTTTCTAACAAAACACTAATTGTAAATGAAATTATTACAGATCATAGTTTGGATGTGCTCTGTTTGACTGAAAACTGGCTTAAACCGGATGAATATATTAGTTTAAATGAATCTACTCCCTCAGGTTATTGTTATAAACAAAAGCCTCTTCTGAAGGGTAGAGGAGGAGGTGTTGCTACAATTTACAGTGAAGTTTTTAGTGTTACTCAGAGGACAGGCTATAAGTTTAAGTCTTTTAAAAGTAATAATGCTTAATATGACACCGTCAGATATAAAAAAAAAAAACTTTTGCCCTTGCTACAGTATATAGACCACCCGGGCCGTACTCAGATCTCCTTGTTGAATTTGCACATTTCTATCAGATCTAGTAGTTAATGTAGATAGAGCTTTAATTGTTGGTGACTTCAACATTCACATATATAATGAAAATGAAATATTGGGATTAGCATTTATAGATATTCTCAACTCTCTTGGAGTCAGACAAAATGTGACAGGACCAACTCATTGCCATAATCATACACTAGATTTAATTCTGTCATATGGATTTGATGTTGATAATATAGAAATTCTGCCGCAGAGCGATGACATCTCAGATCATTACCTCATCTCGTTTGCTGCGATCAGCTAATCTTCAACAATCTACACCATGCTATCATTCAGGTAGAACAATTCTTTCGACCACTAAAGAGAGCTTCACTAATAATCTTCCAGAATCGTCTCACATACCCAGTGTGGCATGGGGGGCATGGTCATGTGTTGGTCTGCGGGAGAGGGAGAGCGTTAAGGCTTGTCACCTGGCTCATAATTGTCTCTAACACCTGTCTCTCATTATAGTGATGGCGGAGGGAGACTTAAAAGGCACGCCAGAGCATCAGAGGAGAGAGAGAGAGTGACCAGCGAGTTAAAACACAGAGAGTGAGTGAGTTACGGGCAGCTGCCCGACACCTGTGTGTATTTGTCTTTTTTGGTTCAGTTTTATTATTAAAATATTATTTATATCATCAAGCCGGTTCTCGCCGCCTCCTTTGCATTGAATATGTTACACCCAGTAAGCCAAAAAGTGTAAAAGAACTTGGTGTAATAACAGAAAATATAAATACAGTCTTCTCTAGCTCTCTTGATAGTGTCACCACCCTTCGATTAAAGAAAATTCAAGAAAAAAAGCCCCGCACCATGGTACAATGCTCACACTCATGTTCTCAAGAGAGCAGCTCGGAAAATGGATGTAATGCATGTGGAGGCTTCACGCTATTCTCCGCGGCATCCACGCACAACTCATCACGTGCCCCACCGAGAGCAAGAACCACTAGGGGTGTGACGATACACTTAGCTCACGAGACGATACACGATACTGGGTAACGCTCTCAACAAGCCACGTGATAAGATGCGTAGATTGACTGTCTCAGACGCGGAGGCAACGGAGATTCGTTCTCCACCACCCGAATTGAGGTGCGTCACTATGCCACCACGAGGACTTAGAGAGCTTTGGGAATTGGGCATTCCAAATTGAAAAAAAAAAAAAAAAAAATGCCAAAAAACTGAAGATTTCATACAAAGGAGTACACTACAGTCTTCAAAGACAAAGGACAACTGGCTCTAACAAGGACAGAAAGTGATGTGGAAGGTCCGGATACAAATAAACAAGAGGATAAGTACATCAGTCTCTCTAGTTTGAGAAACAGACACCTCACATGTCCTCAGCTGACAGCTTCATTGAATTCTACCCACACAACACCAGTTTCATGTACAACAGTATTGAGAAGACTCAGGGGTGCAGGCCTTATGGGAAGAATTGAAAAGAAAAAGCCACTTTTGAAACAGAAAAGCAAAAAGAAGATGTTAGAGTGGGCATAGAAACAGACATTGGACAACATTGGACAAAAGAATGTTATGGATCTTAACCCCATTAAGCTTCTGTGGGATCAGCTAGACTGTAAGGTACGTGAGAAGTGCCCGAAAAGACAGCCACATCTATGGCAAGTGCTACAGGAAGCGTGGGGTGAAATTAGGTCTGTCACGATAATTACATTATCGACTTATCGTACGACATATGGACATGACCTCGATAATTTTTGCTGACTTCAATATTGCCCATTGTGTTTACATGCATGTTTGTTTACATAAGAATGAATGTCACCAACATTTTAGCCAGTCGCGTTTCTTCTGTCCTCTCGTCTACTTTCTGTGTCAGAGGCGGGGCTCAGGCAGCTCCTCCACACACACAAAGAGTGGACAGCGACAGGTGAAGATTATGTGTTACTCGAGGCTAATAGGTGTTTTTCCCCGAAGACTGCATAATTCCAGCCAGAAATTTTGGAAGAATAAGTCCAAATGGACTTGGTTTCAAAGCTGCATTCCAGAGCTCCGGTGTGGGAACATTTTGGCTTTAAGCCGAATGAGAGAGGAGAGCCCATTAACGTGAACGAGCCGGTATGTCAACTTTGTTTAAAAACAATGACAACGAAAAGTGGCAATACAACTCAGGGCTCGACATTAAAGCTTGTCCGACAAGTGGATTTTTGCAAGGGCAAGTCAAAGAGAATTTTACTTGCCCGACCGGACATGTTGCCTGATTGAAGCCTTAATAATGATAAAACAAATACCATGATTATTTGTGATTTAGCATATGCCTGTATCACTTATTTAAAAAAACAAAAAACATATCCTGTTGTTGAAAATAATCTAGTGTCTAAAATTCTGCAAGGGATTCTGAGTATTGTCTTTGTATTAATTCCAGAATCTGCACGAATACAGGAAATCTGCTTTTGCGCATCCTTCTCCGTCTCTCGTGCGGCAGCGCTTGTTGAATTTGGTGTAAGCGCGCGGTGGATGCATTTTTTCTGACATGTGAATGTCATTGTACTGCGCCTGTGTTAAGAGAGCAAAGAGATAAAACTATTACAACTGGCAACAAAGCTGTCAACATTGCAAGCGTGTAACGTCGGAGCGATCCAGGTTTGCAGCCTCCGTCATGAATCATAATACAACACCTTTGACAAGAACTGCAGAAACAGTAAAAATGCTTTTTGTACTACTACCTGCTGCAGGATGAAGAGAAACATTTAAACACCCGTTACATCTCTCTGACCTATACAGGTATTCTCTCCCATGTGAATCAGTCAATTTTAATATGTAACAATATACAAACATAAAAATAAAATGGTAATATAAACACTATAATATTAACAATATACATCAATTGAATATATATTATCTGTCTTTAAAATACATGGGTCAGTCAAAAATAAGGTTCTCCATAATGAAAATGGAAAATCTACATAATCTAAAAGAATACAATAAAAAAATAAATCTTAGAACTGTAATATTATACTATATTTATGTTTGTTTCATGTGGTTTTGAACAAACCAAACATTTTGAACATCCAATTTTTTTATTTAATAACTAAAATGTCAGTTCGTACAACCATCAATTTAGTATAGTACCATATTTTCCTTACATCTGATTAAATTTTTTTATTTAAATAAAAAAAAAAATATATATATATATATATATTTGTTGAGGTAAAAGTAATTTTAACAAATACTATTAATTTTTATGTCAAGAATATTATTATATTTTTGGTGGGTTGTTCCATCTGACATTTGATATCCTGCTGGGACATGCCAAATGTCTCTATGTTTTTCAGGGATGTAAGCCATGTTTCTAGAGAGGACATGTTAAGTGTAAAGGTGTGGGGTTGTTGATTAATTTTCATATGTTGATAAATCTTCAATCTTGATAAAAGTTCAGTTATGCTATCTGTCAATGACCCACATACAGTATTAAATAAACAGGGTACTTTCTCAGGATTCGTTAGAATTTTAATGCATTTTGTTCACATTAAACAGCCATATTTACTGTTAATTTTAGAAAACACAACAGCGAATTTATTTTATTTTTTTTCCTGGACAAGTAACATTTTTACTCAGACAAGTGAATGGCCAATTTACTTGTCCAAAGGACAAGCACATCACAATGATTAATGTCAAGCCCTGTAATCTAAAAGCTCATCTAAAACATAACCATTCCATCCAGTTTTCTGAGCTGGCAACAAAAACCACAGTTGGAGATGAAGAGGGGCCTTCCCGACTTTTTTTTTGACATTCCGATACCAATGTCTGAATATTCTTAAGAATTAAAAGTTCATTGCTCTTTGAAAGAGTGTACATGCATTATTATGCTATTATATTATCATTATATCAGTGGCATAAAATGGTCTTAAAATGACAATAATATGGTTTATCGCAATTACTTCTGGGACAATATATCGTCCAACAAAAGTAGCTATTGTGACAGGCCTAGGTGAAATGTCACCTGAGTATCTGGACAAATGGACAGCTAGAATGCCAAGGATCTGCAAAGCTGTCATTGCTGCATGTGGAGGATTTTTTGATGAGAACTCTTTGAAGTTTTATTAAGTTCTGAATTTTTTTTTTAAATTGTAATATTAATTTATCACGTTATTCATGTCCTGACTATACATTGTGCTCAGCTGAATGCCACTTTGGTGAATAAAAGTACAAATTTCTTTCCATAAGAGCAAAATCTGTACATTATTCCAAACTTTTGGCCGCCTGTGTGTGTGTGTGTGTGTGTGTGTGTGTGTGTATGTGATAGATATATAATATAATATAATATATATATATATATATCAGAACCAGCTTTACTGCCAAGTATGCTTACACATACAAGGAATTTGTCTTGGTGACAGTGTACAATACAAAAACAATTCAAAAACAGCAGCAAGACATAGATAGTAATAAAAAATAACAATTATAATTAAATATAATTATACACATACGTACAGACACACACATACATACACACAAACACATGGGTAGTGCAAATCTAATACAATCTGTTATGTACAGTGCAAATGTTTCTTTGTTTTTTTTTTCAGAGGAATGAAATGGCAGAAGAGGTTGGATGTGTTGGATAAATATAAAAAAAGACTAAACTGTGTATTGCACATAGTTATTGCTCAATGGGGCAATTTAACTGTACATGAGATGGATAGCCTGAGGGAAAAAACTGTTCCTGTGCCTGACGGTTCTGGTGCTCAGAGCTCTGAAGCGTCGGCTAGAAGGCAACAGTTCAAAAAGGTAGTAGGTAGGGTGAGTGGGGTCCAGAGTGATTTTTCCAGCCTTTTTCCTCACTCTGGAAGTGTATAGTTCTTGAAGGGGGGGCAGGGGGCAACCAATAATCCTCTCATCAGTCCGAACTGTCCTTTGTATTCTTCTGATGTCTGATTTCGTAGCTGAAACAAACCAGACAGTTATTGAAGTGCAGAGGACAGACTCAATGACTGCTGAGTAAAACTGTATCAGCAGCGCCTGTGGCAGGTTGAATTTCCTCAGCTGGCGAAGGAAGTGCAACCTCTGCTGGGCCTTTTTCACAATGGAGTCAATGTGGGTCTCCCACTTCAGGTCCTGTGAGATGGTAGTGCCCAGGAACCTGAATGACTCCACTGCTGCCACAGTGCTGTTTAGAATGGTGAGGGGGGGGTCAGTGTTGGTGTGTTCCTCCTAAAGTCCACAATGATCTCCACCACTTTGAGCGTGTTCAGCTCAAGGTTGTTTTGACTGCACCAGACAGCCAGCTGTTCAACCTCCCTTCTGTATGCAGACTCATCGTCATCTCAGAAGAGGCCGATGACAGTGGTGTTGTCTGCAAACTTCAGGAGCTTGACAGAGGGGTCCTTGGCGATGCAGTCATTGGTGTAGAGGAGAAGAGTAGTGGGGAGAGCACACATCCCTGGGGGGCACCAGTGCTGATTGTACTGGTGCTAGAAGTGAGTTTCCCCTGTCTCACAAGCTGCTGCCAGTCCGTCAGAAAGCTGGTAATCCACTGACAGATAGACATGGGAACAGAGAGTTGGTGTAATTTATTCTGGAGTATAGCTGGGATGATGGTGTTGAAAGCCGAACTGAAGTCCACAAAAAGGATCCTTGCATATGTCCCTAGTCTGTCCAGATGTTGCAGGATATGATGCAATCCTATGTTGACTGCATCATCCACAGACCTGTTTGCTCGATAAGCAAATTGAAGGGGATCTAGAAAGGGTCCAGTGATGTTCTTCAGGTGGGCCAACTCCAGTCTTTCAAATGATTTCATGACCACAGATGTCAGGGCGACAGGTCTGTAGTCATTAAGTCCTGTGATTTTTGGTTTCTTTGGAACAGGAATAATGATTGAGCATTTGAAGCAGCATGGGACTTCACACTGCTCCAGTGATCTATTGAAGATCTGTGTGAAGATGGGGGCCAGCTGGTTAGCACAGGATCGAAGACATGCGACGCCATGGTGAGACGCCATCTGGGCCTGAAGCTTTCCTCGTCTTTTGTTTCCTTTACAGATCTTAAGTGCAGGTTGAGTAGCAGGTGTGGGGTGTGAGATTGGGCCTTTCAAATCTGCAGTAGAACACATTCAGGTCATCAGTCAGTTGTTGGTTCCCTACAGGGTTGGGGGTAGGGGTCCTGTAATTTGTGAGTTGTTTCATGCCACTCCACACTGATGCAGGGTCATTAGCTGAAAACTTGTTTTTCAGCTTCTCAGAGTATCTTTTTTAGCCACTCTGATTTCCTTGTTCAGTGTGTTCCTGGCCTGATTGTACAAGACATTATCCCCACCCCTGTAAGCATCCTCTTTGGCCTTATGAAGCTGCCTGAGCTCTGCCATAAACCACGGTTTGTCATTGTTGAACTTTAAAGAAGTCCTAGTAGGAATGCACATATCCTCACAGACACTGATATATGATGTAACAGTATCTGTGAGCTCGTCCAGGTCTGTGACTGCAGCCTCAAAAACACTCCAATCCGTGCAATCGAAGCAGCCTTGTAGTTCCTGCTCTGCTTCATTGGTCCATCTCTTTACAGTCCTTACTATTGGCTTGGTTGATTTTAATTTCTTCCTGTAGGTTGGAAGAAGATGAACCAGACAGTGATCAGAGAGTCCCAAAGCTGCTCTAGTGACAGAGCGATATGCATCCTTTATTGTTGTGCAACAATGATCCAGAATGTTCCTGTCTCTGATGGGACATGTAATGTGCTGTTTGTATTTGGGCAGTTCACGTGTGAGATTTGCTTTGTTAAAATCCCCAAGAATAATAATAACTGAGTCCGGGTACTGTTGTTCCGTGTCTGTGATTTGATCAGCCAGCTGTTGCAGCGCTGTGTTCACACACGCGTTTGGAGCGATATACACACTCACCAGAATAAACGAGGAAAACTCCCACGGCAAGTAGAAAGGCTTACAGTTAATAAAGAGCGCTTCCGAATTAGGACAGCACATCCTCTTTAATGTTGTTACATCTGTACACCAACTTTCATTGATATAAAAGCATGTTCCACCGCCTCTCGTTTTCCCCGTTAACTCTCTGCTCTGAACAGCTGGAAGCCCGGCAGATGTAACGCGCTGTCCGGAATGGCTTCACTCAGCCAGGTTTCAGTGAAGCACAAGGCAGCAGAGGTTGAGAAGTCCTTATATATAACACAGTCCTTATATAAATATATTTTATTCCTCATACTTTTGTTTTGGTGTTGGTTAATGCAAGGACTTCTCCACCTATGTGTCTCCACATCGTTTTCTGGAGTAAAACTTTAAGCATCCTAGATACAATTTCAATGAAACACTTTCCACCTAGGTAAAGTGTAAGAAGGTGCACAACCTGTGAAAGATGTTTGATGTGTGCTTGCATCACATCAGCAAGGGTCAAAAGTGAGGGATATCAATCTTACAATTAAACTTAAAACTTACATTATGTTGCAGTCCCTTCTAAAGTCTCTGGCAGCTTTATAATGCTTGCATGTCTTTTATTTGAATAGCTCACAAACACTGTGTCTGACTGTAGTTCTTACAATTTGACTTAAGTATTATGTTGCAATATAAAGTTACCTGTCACTGAGTATGGTAACTGTTTTATTTCCTCGCCCAAATAAAATAACTACTCGCATCTGGAACTAGGCAAGTGTTACTTTTGGTCCCTGTTTTTGAATCTTGAAAAATCTAAACAATTTGGCTAATAGGTTATTCAGAATTTATTTTCATATATATATATATATATATATATATTTTGTTTTTTATTTATTTATTTTTTTTTTTTTAAATGTCCTCGATAACATAACCGTGCATGGTAATTATCGCAGCATACCTTATTACCGAATGCTGGCACATGTCTATTCCCACTCTGTTATTATTAGACTTAATTCAAAGTCATACGTAATAAATGAAATATTTCACAAAGTGAAGTTTTAATGAAGAAAATGTTGAACCTGAATTTTACATTCATATGCACAGTGATAAATTAATGGTAAATTAAACAAATTACATACAATCTAAAGAGCCTAAATGTATTAAAATACAGTGGACTTAAAATTTATTTAAAAAGAAAATGCCAATACTTGTATTTTATATAAATATACTTAAGAAATGCAATTAAAAATTAGGTTACGTGCACATGGTTTTCTGTGTCTTTTACATGCGTTTTGTGGCATTAACATCAACGATTAATTTTAATTATGAAAATTCCTGAAAATTGACATCCTTAATCCAAACTCACCCTGTAGTGATGATGTCTGGCAGCTGAGGGGTGCTGGGAGCAATCTTCACAGTGTCTGGCTCAAAGAACATCAGTTCCTTCTGTGTGTTAATTGTATAGGTGCCTGTGGTCATATTCTCCAACCGGAAAGAACCATCTTCTTTAGTTTCCACTGTGAAAGAGCCGTAACAGAAAGAAAAATATTAAGTCACACTACTAATAATAAGTCAAGTCACAATGTTACTTTAGCATAAAATTTGTGCTGTTGGGTACTTGGGATATACCCATGCCTGATTATGTAAATATTTTGTTACCTTTAATTTGGCTGTTTAGCGTAACTACAGCATCTGCAACACCCTCTCCATTGGGGCTATTCAGAACTCTTCCCATCACTGAGAATCCCATGACCCGGAATATTGGCTGAGAGAAAAAAAAACAGGAAAAATAGATGGGGTCTAAATGATTATTTTAAAGAGAAAACATTTAAAGGGATAGTTCACCCAAAATGTTAAAATCTCTTATCATTTTCTCATGCTCATGCCATCCCAAATGTGTATCCTTTTTATTTTCTTCAGCAAAACACAACAAAGAGTTTTAGAAGAATATCTCAGCTCTGTAGGTCCTTACAGTGCAATTAAATGGTGGCAAGACCATTCTAGCTCCAAAAATAAAAGGAACATAAAAATAAGGAAACATAAAATTAATTCATATGACTTCTGTGGTTAAATTTATATCTTCAAAAGCGATATGATAGGTGTGGGTAAGAAACCCACTTCAAGTCCTTTAATTTACTCTAAATCTCCAATTTCACTTTTAGAAGTGAAAGTGAAAGTAAACAGGCACCACAAATGACTTTCATATGTAAAAGTGAAAGTGGGTATTTAAAAACAAAAAAGGATTTAAATTTTGATCTGTTTCTCAATCACACCTACAACTGAAGTCAGAAGCTTACATACACTTAGGTTGAAGTCATTAAAACTCATTTTTTAACTACTCCACAGATTTCATATTAGCAAACTATAGTTTTGGTAAGTCGTTTAGGACATCTACTTTGTGCATGACACAATTTTTCCAACAATTGTTTACAGACAGATTGTTTCAATTTTAATTGAGTATATCAAAATTCCAGTGGGTCGGAAGTTTACATTAAGTTAAATGTGCCTTTAAGCAGCTTGGAAAATTCCAGAAAATTGTGTCAAGCAATTAGGCAATTAGCTTCTGATAGGCTAATTGGAGTCAATTGGAGGTGTACCTGTGGATGTATTTTAAGGCCTACCTTCAAACTCAGTGCCTCTTTGCTTGACATCATGGGAAAATAAAAAGAAATCAGCAAAGATCTCAGAAAAACTTTTTGGACCTCTACAAGTCTGGTTCATCCTTGGGAGCAATTTCCAAACGCCTGAAGGTACCATGTTCATCCGTACAAACATTAGTACGCAAGTATAAACACCATGGGACCACACAGCCATCATACTGCTCAGGAAGATGACGCATTCTATCTCCTAGAGATTAAGGTAGCTTGGTGCAAAAAGTGCAAATCAATCCCAGAACAACAGCAAAGGACCTTGTGAAGATGCTGGAGGAAACAGGAAGACAAGTATCTATATCCACAGTAAAATGAGTCCTATATAATAATTAATAATTGTATTTATTTATCACAAGTTATACATTTGCGCATATACAGTGAAATTCTTTTTTTTTTCACATATCCCAGCTAAGCTGGGGTCAGAGTGCAGGGTCAGCCATGATACAATGCCCCTGGAGCAGATAGGGTCAAGGGCCTTGCTCAAGGGCCCAACAGTGGCATCTTGGCAGTGCTGGGGCTTGAACCCCCAACCTTCTGATCAGTAACCCAGACCTTTAACCGCTGAGCCACCACTGCCCCCTATATCGACATAACCTGAAATGTTGCTCAGCAAGGAAGAAGCCATTGCTCCAAAACCACCATAAAAAAGCCAGACAACAGTTTGCAAGTGCACATGGGGACAAAGATCTTACTTTTTAGAGAAATGTCCTCTGGTCTGATGAAACAAAAAATGTAATTGTTTGGCCATAATGACCATTGTTATATTTGGAGGAAAAATGGTGAGGCTTGCAAGCTGAAGAACACCATCCCAACCGTGAATCATGGGGGTGGCAGCATCATGTTGTGGGGGTGATTTGCTGCAGAGAGACTGGTGCACTTCACAAGATAGATGGCATCATGAGGAAGGAAAATTATGTAGATATATTGAAGCAACATCTCAAGAAATCAGCCAGGAAGGTAAAGCTTGGTCGCAAATGGGTCTTCCAAATGGACGGAATTTCCGGTTGGCTAGTGGAAGTGCGTTTTGTGTGTAGCCGGTCACTGCTTGCTTGTGTGTTGGACAAAATTTCCCGGACAATGTGTGCAGTTAATGGTTATCCTAATAATCAAGCAAAACTAAAGTTTTTATCTAAAACAGCAATGTTATGATCAGAAACCACCCGTAAAGCGCTCTGGTCCCAGATGCAGCTTCTTCCATCGCTGCCTACAGAAGGATTGACTTGGGAACATTTGTTTGAAAAAGCTTGGAATAATTTGTGTGCTCTTTTCACTTTATTGGCAAGAAGTCAACAGCAGGGATAACTTATATTATCCACCGTTACGGTCCTGCTATGATAGACATCCAGAAACGGAGCGCAATGAATTACATATAGATGATAGCATTATTGTGCTAACAGGTGTGTGTACATGTGCTGAAATTAGAAATGTTGAAAGTTTGTTCATCTCTATTTAGCATCTTTTTTTTTTTTTGTGAATGCTTCACATGTTTTGAAATGACATTATTACTGAGTAAAAAAAGGAACTGTGTTTTTCCTGAACTGTCTGTGAGTAGTGATGATGTTTTCAACTGTTTTCATGTTGTGATGCTAAATGGATAAAGTCTACAGTGGAAGACCATAATTATTTGAGGAGACATGTGCAGTAGCGAGATGTTTTATCACGTTTTAAATTAATTGTATTATGATTTTCCTCTTTCCTGCATTTTCCTGCCTGCAATTCACTTTCTTTTGAGTGTCTTTGCAGAATGTGCATGTCTTCCCTTCAGGGGAAAAGGTGATTTGGAAAACAGTGTAGACATTAATTCAGTATCAATTAAATTTATTTAAATATGTTTATTTGTATTTTATGTAGTTCTTTTTGTATGGTACAGTTTATTGTGTGGCTGCTAAGACATAGTTATTTCTTACACAAGAACAATAAATTAAATTAATCAACAGGATCAGTTGTTCAGTAAACACTAAAACATTTCATGTAGGTTATAGCATTTAGATACGGAGATGAAGTATATAAACTGACAATTATAAAGCTAGATTGAGCTTACTACACATTCATCTCCTGCAAAATAGTTGTATTTTATCTGAAAAACATTTCGTGTTTTGCTGAAGAAAGTCATACACATCTGGGATGGCATAAGGTAAAAAATTACATATTATAACAGTATCCAACCCATGTTTTATGTGATGTCTTAATTCATGTCTCCAAACACGACAGAGAAATAAGAAACTCACCTCCAACATTAAACTGTTGTGTTCTACTAGGAAATCCATGCGAGAAGGAGCAACATCAAAAGTGATCCTCTCGCCTCTGTAATACGGGACCTGCAATTCAAGATGTACCAAGCTAAAAACCTAAGACTTAAAGTTGTATATTTAACATACCAAATCATATGAGAGATGGTAACAATCATGCCAAAAAAGTAAAAACTTCTCAAAAGTTTTTACCACAGTGTATTCACCACTGGGAAGGCAAGGAAAGGAGAACGTGCCATCATTACAAGACTGAACACTGCACAAATACGCAACGGAGGTGTCACCAGACAAAGCCCCATCCACAGGAGCAATACTGCAGCCATTGATATCCTGGAAAAAAAGCAAATTATTTGGATTAATAATTATTAATAGCAAAATCATTTTGTGTTGTTAGAATGTGTTGAAATGATCTTTTAAGGTTGGACTATGAATCTAATCAAATCCTTTACCACTTGAGTTATGCTAGCAGAGTAGAGGAGGAAATTGACTCCTCTCATGAGTTCACCATCACTCTGCACCTCCCCAGAGACATCATAGCCTTTAACCACAAGAGGAGCAGCAGCAGGGGCATTTTCATTTGACACAACCACAGTGGTTGAGCTCTGTGAGGGGACAAAAAGACTAAACCAGCAAATTTTCCAAGAACTATTAATAGGCTCTTTCTGAGAGAACACACAAATCTGTACATAACTTACATAAAGAAGATACTTCAACATAAATGTATGAACAAACAAAAATGCAGTGCTATGAACATGTTTGTTCAGGTGTGTCCATTCATCATTGAGAACTGTTTTGTCAACAAGTCAGTTTCTACTATATACCTGCTCCACATTCCATGAGGCATGAGAGGCTGTGATGTCGTAACTTCCTGGAAGCACCTTGAGGAAGGTATACCTGTAAAAAAGCAAAATAGTTCAATTATAATCTACACAAACAGAAAAGGTAACAACTTTTGAAGTGAAATAAATATCTGCTCACTGGCCTCCAGCTTGTGTGAAAACACTCTGAAGAACATCATCATCTCCTGCTTTTCTCAGACTAACTTCAATCCCTGCAGGGCCCAACAAATGGCCCTTACTCAAGACCTAAATCAGGGAGGAAAATATTTTTATACAAGAGCTGAGGTATAAATTCATGTGTATAATACAATTGTACATTTCAACTTACAGTACCCAGGACTGAAAACCCTGTAAAGAAGAAGCTGATGTCTTGTTCTTTAGTGCAGATGTCCGTAATTCCATCCACATGTAGGTCCACCGTTGTTGGCACTGTATACAGACAATGTATAAAAAATAACATTAAGAGCAAAAAAAAACAAAAACAACGAGTACACTTTTTTGAGCCCAAGCTTGACAAAGAGTGGATTAAAAAGAGTACATGAAAGCTGTGGTTTTATCTCATTCACCACTTGTCTGAACTCATTTCTTACCAAAGCTCCATCCTGAAGGTGGTACTATCTTTAGAACAAAATCACCCTGTAAAAGATGGTGAAAAAGACAATGCATTAACAAACACTACAAATATTAACAAATGCATTAATAATGAATGATGTATTTAAAAAGATAACCAGTGTTGCAAATCAAATCAGAATGAACATATTTAAGAGTTAAGCACCAAGAAAGCCATCACAAATTCGCAATTACCAGTAGGAAGCTGACTTTCTGAGTTGGGGCTCGGAGGTGTGTCAATTTTAGAATATTTGTGGTTGATATGTATGATATGCCCCAATCTAATTTTTTTTAAATATCTCCAACTAAGTAGTTTATCACCTTAGCTTTGAATAAAGTATCTTTACAATATCCACAATAAACAACATTAGAACAATTAGCAGTAAGAATCCCATTCTGTATGTTAAAGGACTGCTAACTGTCATTTATGGTAAACTTTTGGGCAAAGCTAAGATATCTACAGAGTTTAGGAGAATTGCATGGAGTGATGACTTGATGAATCCTAGATGAAGAATGGAGATTTGCCTGCTTAAAAGACCAACAACTGTCAATCCACACTAGACATAAATACAATATAATTGCATTATGAGAACTTACATTATACCAGAAAAATTAAAAAAAGTTCAATTCTGACATATCTGATGTTTGTATCAAATGTAATTCACATAAAGGTAAGTTAATTCACCGTGTTTGGCAATGCGAAGTAATACAACATTTTTGGAAAAAAGTAACTGATATCAAAATAATAATGAAAATGGTCACTCTATTCCCCGAGCTTTGTATTTTCAATATAGCCCCCAAAAATCTGAAACTGAAAAAACACAAAGTTGGTTGGTTTGTTACATGCTAAATTATCAATCTCCATATACTGGAAAAATATCTTTTTTTTTTTTTTTTTTTAAATAAACATGACTTGCATTTAGAATAGTTTAAAAAAAAAAAAAATCTTGTTGTCTCTCATATACAAATGTATATATGGAATACAATGGAATGTGTTTTTGTTTGATTTGTTGAAACAGTTTTTCTTTGTGTATGTTTTTTATTTTTTTTATTTTATTATTTTCTGTTTATAATTGCTGTTGTGGATATATTATTGAATTGTTTTTTTTTCTTCTTCTTCTCTCTCTTTATGAGATGACAATAACCAAGTGGGGAGTGGGAATATTAATGTTCTATTTTTATTTGCTATACATGCAAAAATGTGTATTAAAATTATTTAAAGGTGTCATACATTGCATTTTTCCACTTATAATGTTAGTAAGATTTTTTCATAAAAAAATATTCATAATTTATAAATAATTGTCCATTTTCTATCCTGTTTTTGGCCCTCTGATTAAAAAGCTCAAATTTCGGGTCGTGTCTACTTTAAAACTTCAATGTAAATACCCACTGCTATGATTGGGTATCATCTTTGCATATGAAATAAGTGCAAAAAATCCTATTGTTATCAAGTGTTTTTGTCTTGATTTCCATTTAAAATTGTCTAAAAATCCTTAAACCAAGATACATTTACTTGAGAAGCAACATATTAGATATTTATACTTGCTTTACGTGTGCTCATGAGAGGGATGACGTAAGCTTGTTGGTAAGGTCACGCGTCACGTGGAGGAGGAGTCAGGAAGCGCGTCATTGTTTACAAGAGAAACTTGTGCCGTTCACAAACCAAAACAGTCCAAAACAATTTAAAAACAATATAAAATAAAATAAATTATTTCCAAATAATAATAAAAAATAAAAAAAACAATGCAAGCAATAACACGCTTCCTGACTCCTCCACGTGACGCATGACCTTACCAACGTGCTTACGTCATCCCTCTCATGAGCGAACGTCACAGAGATGTACTGAAGCGAACATTTGTAGTTAAAAAGTATATTTTGTTTCTAAAAATAATAAATCGTTTGCATTCAGAAGACCTTTATCTGTCGACTGGAGTCGTGTGGATTATTTTGATGCACCCTAAATATGCATTTTGGACCGTCAAAAAATGGAGGATATTCACTTGCATTGTTTAAAGGAGCAGGCCTGAAATGAAATCCTAAAAGTCTTAAATTCTGTTTTGATGAAGAAAGAAACTCAGATACATCTTGGATGGCCTGAGGGTGAGTAAATTATCAGCAAATTTTCATTTTTGGGTGAACTATTCCTTTAAGAGAATGTATCTTAAATATAAGTGTATTTTGTATACAAGTGTATTTTTTCACTTGGTTTTACTTCTGTGAGTGCAGTAAAGACAAAATGTACTTATATTCAAGATCTATTCTCTAAAAGCAAGTCTAAATATCTTATATGCTGCTTCTCAGGTGAATGCATCTTTTTTAAAGGATTTTTAGATCTTTTAAAATAATTGTATTTTTAATATTATATCCAACATTCTCAGATAACAATTTTTTTCTTCTACAGTATAGCTGCTAAAGAAATGTACATTGTTTTAAAGGAGTTTTAGATATTTATATTGGAAAACAAGCCAAATCAAAAACGTATTTTGTTGCAGTGTGTAATGGGGCGAAGACTACCCTCTCTCACCTTTCTGTTCACTTCAATCCATTTTTAACTCTCAAAACAACAAACTCCCTCTTATTAATAAAGCTGTTTTTCAAATGTTCTTCATGATAAGAAATGCACCGTGACACATGATACTATGATTCAACAAGTTGCGAGACATCACGTTACAATCTAGCTGCAGCAAGCATGCGTGCTGCAGGGACGAGCATCCCCGCGACAGTGCGTGCCTCAGCCGTCTGCAGTTTCAGTCTCTCCCCCTTAGATCAGGACACTTCGTGCAACTCATAGAAGAGGTGCTGACCGCACAGACAAATGCCAGTTTCGGAGTTTGTAGTTATTTACATGATCTGTTTCCGTATTTTTTTAACTTTAATAAAACTATAACGCATCAAATATAACTGCAATTAAGATGTAACGCCAGGGTGTGTCCTTTTAAGACGCTCGACACGCAAGTTTTGCTCCAGCTCCACTTATTCCACAATGAGAGTGCTTCTGTATTTACTTATTTGGTATTTTTGTATAATTCCCTCACACTGAAGCTGTTTGGAAAGTTTAGAGTGCATCTGGACGGTGAGCTGTGTAATTCTTCCTCTCAGTCAGTCGCGAACTGCAGTGCTGCTCTCACATGTCATCATTAGAGTTTAATGTGATCAGATGTTACGTTAAATGACATCAAATGACTATTTGACAACTAAAATTTTTGTAGACAATTTTTTTTATTGTTGATGTTGACAATAACATGGACTACTCATATTAGCCCTAATATGAAGCAATACAATTAACATGGATACTCACACTTGTCTGTTGCGACATTAATGTCGGGTCCAATATAGTTGGCACTGCATCAACTTTAAATTTAAATCTCTCTGCAAAGCCTGCGTCGAACTGTGTCTTGTTTGAAAAAGAATCCACAGTAAAATGAAGCAAACAAACAAACACTGTCTTATTGACGCAATCCGGGACTTCATTAAAAATAAACAACAGCCACTCTTTCCTAATTAGGATCATTAGGAATCAAATGCAAAAAGTCTTGTTTTTCCACAACCTGGCACTGCACAAAGTTTTGTAAACTTTGCCGGCATCTCGAACCTCTTGTTGCTCCACTAATCCTTGTGTTTCTCCCTGCCGTGCCGACTCTTATCACCACTTTAACCGCGAACCTGTGGGTGGGCCAAATGAAGAAGTAGGCGTTGACCTGTTTATGCAGAGACAGACTTGTGCTGATGTATTCATCTCTATTGTGTAATAGAGATGAGGAAGTAGAAAACGAGTCGTTTAAGAATGTTGGTTTCAATAAAGCCTTTTTTTAAAGAGTAAGTTTTGAGTTCTGAAACTTACATATGTTTTTATAGTACTATGACCTCTTATATGTCAAAAGACCATGGAAAATTTTATTTCTCAATGCATGACACCTTTAAAAATTAAAATCCTGTACAATGATGATATGTGATGACTTTAATCTCCACTGGTGAATCTTCATAATTCTAAAAATGATGAAGCCACCTCAGTGCTGAAAGGTCTTTATCGAAAAACACTTCCTGATAATTCAGAATACATTTTGAATGATATTCTATGTTGATCTGGATGCCTGGGAGTTTTCCCAGACAGTCCATCCACTCCTTTGAGAAAGGCTACAGTACCTTGTCATAGAGTGGGATCATGAAGTAGCCATTGATGGGAGCACAGTCAGTGTGGTATTTCAGTGAGCCCTGTTTAGTGTACAACTTTATCTGTAAAGAACAAAGAAGCAAGTTTTAGTGACTATTTAGAGTGAAGCTAATTAGTCGAGACAGATCTGTGATAGTAACACTATTAAGCATGTGTTTTGCTGACACTGCTTGCCAGTTGGGTTAGCTAAACGTCATGTAGCCGGCTACATTCTCGCCAGACGGATGATCAGATTAGGCGATCTACAAACCATACGCATAAGAGTTTATAACAACAGATGACATATATCACAGCAATTGTGGAACTGCGCAAGCTAGTAAATCAGCTCGTCATTTAAACCACAAATCTCAAATCTTCTTACCTCAACGAGAGAGTAATTAATATCCACATCTGACTTGACGAAACCCCCGCAGGCAACCAAAATATCATCGCTACCATTCACAAATGTTACATACATAAAATACAGGATAAGAATCGCTAACTTCCTAATTCTTTCCATCGTGCAGCGCTGGAGTAGCGCAAAGACGTACAGTGCACGTTGCTCAGCCCAGCTCAGCCAATCATATAAATGGCACATTATTTTAGCTCAATTCTAGACCCCTGTGTATATTCATTGTTTTCATTGGCTATTTTAGTTGAGGAAGTCGAAACCAGCGAATCTTCGTGGTCTTTGCTGCGTCCAATTTCGCCTATGCCCTTAAAGGGATAGTTCACCCAAAAATACAAAGGCTGTGTCTCGTTTGGAAGGCTGCGTCCTCCGGAGGTCCTATTTGTCGGCCGCATACGTCATCGAGGCTGTCTCTCATTTTTTTTTTTTTTTTGTCTTTCTTTTTCTTATTTTTTTTTAATCTATTTTCAATGCCTTTTATGTAGAATCATATGTCGCATGTGCTCAGCTAATTTCGTGAAGTTCTGAGTTCTGAGATTTTGTTTAGAAATTATGGGCTTATTTGTACACTTGACCACACCCATTTTCTAAATTTCACTGTTTTAGCTACCAAAGGGTAAAGTGTGTCTGATTTCTTTCAAATTTCTCACAGACCTCTAGGGCCAGGAGTCGAACAGGCCCACCGAGTTTTGTGCCGATCGGCCTCCTTTAACCTTGTCTAATAGGTGCTCAAACTTCATTGGCTGATGGCGTCCATGTTTTTTTAGATACGCCAATGTTCTCATAGACTGTCATGGCACCTTGGACAAAGACACTGCATGTCGATTTTCAACTCAATCAGACTAACGGTTGCGTAGTTAGAGCTGTTTTCATGTTTTTTTCCTGTTATAGCGCCAACAAGTGGCGGTTTTTTTATTGTGACCTCAGATTGAGCTCATACACATGTGTTCCAAGTTTAGTGAAAATATCTCATTTCGTTCAGGCATTATAGCCATTTTAGTAAAAATGGCCTGCCCTTTTCGAACGTTTTGGCATCCCTTAGCGACCGTGAGTCGAAATGTATATTTTTTTGGGATAATTATTGATAATCGGACGCCAGAGTAAATTTCTGCATTGGTTTGGTTCCAATCGGGCGAAAAACCTAGGACTAGTTTGCAAAAATATGTTTCTAACATTATCTGAAATATTTACCGAATGGTTTAACAGAAACCAATGCTTCTTGAGGCACAGTTGTTTAGAATGAGAAGAGCTATCAGGTGATATATATTACTTGTGTTTTTTCACAACACTGCATTATATACAACCATTAACCATTATATACATCATTAACAACATTAACAAGTTTTGTTCCGATCGGTCATTGTTAACCTTGCGTAATTGCTGCTGAAATTTGATTGGCCGATGGCGGCCATGTTTTTCAACATACGTGAATGTCCATATAGACAATGATGAGAGCTGAGACAAAGACAATGCACGCAAATTTTGAAGTCACTAGGATTAACGGTTTTATAGTTACAGCCAATTTCATGTTTTTTGGTATTGTAGCGCCACCATGTGGCAAAACCGAGTCAAAGACTGACCTCTTACATAAGCATGACAGGTTTGGTGAAGATATCTCATTTCCTTCAAAAGTTATAGCCATTTACGTAAAATTGGCCACTTCTACTTCCTATGTTTTCGCATACCGTAGCTAGCTCGAGTCGAAAGTTCAAACTTTTTTGATAACTTTTGATATCGAGACTCCATAGAATCGTTTGGCAGTGGTTTGGTACCGATCGGATGAAAAACCTAGGACTAGTTCGCAAAAGTAGGTTTTATGAAAAATCCAAGATGGCGGAAAATTTTTATAGGTGGAAATGAAATCGGAGAAATACGTTTTGTTTGGTTTGAGCCAAGGATTCCAATGGTATAAAGCACTTGAGTCTACAACAAACGGTCTAGGTGTTATGAGCAGTTTCGCGTTTTTGATCGCTGTAGCGCCCCCTATTGACCAATTTGGCCGAGTAGTGAGCAATACTACTACCATCTGACCAAGTTTCAAGTCTCTAGGTCTTACGGTTTGCTCTGCCTGATCAGTTTTATGGCAGAATAATAATAATAATAATAATACAAATCTTAATAATTACAATAGGGTTTCAGCGCTAAGCGCTTGAACCCCTAAAAATTTTGACAATTACAATAGGGTTTCAGTGCTAAGCGCTTGAACCCCTAATAAAAATCTTAACAATTTCAATAGGGTTTCAGCGCTAAGCGCTTGAACCCCTAATAAGGCAGAGGCTATTTGCACTAAGTGTAAATAGCATCATCTTTGCACTAAGTGCAAACAGTGTTAGACAGATAGGCCTACTATTTGCACCCCTAATTAAATACTAACAGGGCATCACTACAGTGTTTATTTAGAGTCCCACGGACACCCTACACCAGCCAATCCCTGCGAGGAAATCAATATTTATATTCATTTTATTTATTATTATAAGTAGTATTAAAGAAAAATATTAAGAGTGGAGACAGGAAACAGGTCTAATTCACCGTGGTCTCCCTCGGGATTTTCGATGGGTTTTTATAATGGGGGTTTTGAACTTATGAGAAAAATAAGGTCTGTGGTAAACATTACTTGACGATACATGGAAGTTTTGTTCTTCAGCATACAGTAAATTACACACAGCCATACCTCAAATGTGAATTTTTAAGCCGTATTGAATAAAAAAAATTAAAAACACACACACACACACTGCGGCTTCAAAATTCACTTTTGAGGTATGACTGTGTGTAATTTACTGTATGTTGTAGAACGTATCGTCAAGTAATGTTTACCACAGACCTTATTTTTCCAGTAAGTTCAAAACCCCCATTATAAAAACCATAGGAAAATCCAGAGGGAACCCATGGCGAATTCTCTTCCAGGTTTTTGGACTACAAACTGAACAGCTCCAGTGTTTCGGCTGGATATTTTTCAGCAGTGGTGCTGTTGTGCGCACGTCCACAAGCCCGCAACGCCGGACCCGTATTAGCGCATGTTGTTCAAAGAATAAATTAAAACGGGGTGTCAAACTCAATTTCAGCCTGGGCCACATCAGGGTTTATTTGTGCCATCAAAGGGCCCTTTGAAAATGTGGCACCAGCACCTGCTTTGGTTGCACCCATGCAAATAAATAATACATTATTTGCATTGAAATACACAATTGGCAGTACAGCACTGATTTTGAGGTTGGAATGCAGTTGAAAATTATGATATTTACAACAGTAACATCTGTGGAAAAAACTGAACACCTAATTTTTATATGGCTAAATATTCTGACAGTGTGAATAAGTTGGGTCTTCTTTACAGATTCCTTTCATCAGGCTCCTACTAATTAAACTACAGTCATGTATTGGAATTTCTGAAGGCAAACAAAACAACTTATATTTTCCTACAATCACAGTGCATTACAAGAGAACAGATTTTACACAGATGGAAAACGTCATGGTTACTTGCATAACCTCTGTTCCCTGATGGAGGGAACGAGACGTTGTGTCGATGTAGTGACAATAGGGGTCACTCTTGGGAGCCCGAGACACCTCTGGTCTTTGATAAAAGGCCAATGAAAATTGGCGAGTGGTATTTGCATGCCACTCCCCCGGACATACGGGTATAAAAGGAGCTGGTATGCAACCACTCATTCAGGTTTTATGCTGAGGAGCCGATTTAAGGTCCGGACATTTCAGCAGGTAGTTCAGCATTGTGGCAGGAGGGACACAACGTCTCGTTCCCTCCATCAGGGAATGGAGGTTACACAAGTAACCATGACGCTCCCTATCTGTCACTCACTCGACGTTGTGTCGATGTAGTGACACTAGGGGTCCCTATATGAAACGCCACAATTGGCTGAACTGTGTTACATGTACTGGTGGTGTGTGGTGGGCAGACTACTGTGTGCCTCATAGCCAGCACACCAGGTCGACACGTAACCTCCCCCAACATAGTTATGAGTGTCGAACGGCCCTTTGGGGACAAGTCGACTACTCAAGAGATAGAGACAGGCTTAACCCAGTCGTGGCCTCTTTTCCCCTTCTCTTTTTCCACTCCTTAAAAAAGAAGGGGGATTATCCGACTGGGCCACCAGGTCTTCCAAGGGGAAGACACCGCGGAGACCACACCTCGCCCAAAGAGAGGGGGGGATATTTAAGTGGAAGAATACGTCACAAGAATACGTCACAACCCGGAGGTTGTAGAACCTTGCAAAGGTGTTGGGTGTTGCCCAGCCTGCTGCTCTACAAATGTCTGTTAGAGAGGCACCCCTGGTCAGGGCTCAGGAAGCCGCTACACCCCTGGTAGAATGGGCTCGTAGCCGTACTGGGGGCGGCATATCCTGGGCGTTATATGCCATAGTTATGGCGTCAATGAGCCAGTGGGCGATCCTCTGCTTGGAGACAGCGCTTCCTTTCCACTGTGCACCAAAGCAGATAAAGAGCTGCTCAGAGATCCTAAAGCTCTGCATGCAATCCAAATAGATGTGTAAAGCACGCACCGGACGCAGCAACGACAGGGCTGGGTCTGCCTCCTCCTGGGGCAGCGCTTACAGGTTCACCACCTGGTCCCTAAAAGGGGTGGTGGGAACCTTGGGCACATAGCCCGGTCGGGGTCTTAGGATCACGTGAGAGTAACCTGGACCGAACTCCAGGCATGTTTCGCAGACAGAGAACACTTGCAGGTCTCCTACCCTCTTGATGGAAGTGAGCGCAGTCAGGAGGGCAGTCTTCAAGGAGAGTGCCTTAAGCTTGGCTGACTGCAAAGGCTCAAAGGGGGCTCTCTGTAGACCCTGAAGAACTACAGAGAGGTCCCATGAGGGAACGTGGTGCGGTCTGGAGGGATTCAGCCTCCTGGCGCCTCTTAGGAACCTGATGATCAGGTCGTGCTTCTCTAAGGACTTACCGTCGACTGCGTTGTGGTGTGCTGCTATGGCGGCAACGGTGGAAGGGGACAGCCTCCCTTCCAACCTCTCCTGCAGGAAGGAAAGCACTGATCCGACTGCGCATCTCTGGGGGTCTTCCCGTCGGGAAGAACAACACTTAGCGAACTGACACCACTTAAAGGCATACAGGCACCTCATAGAGGGGGCCCTAGCCTGAGTGATCGTGTCTACCACTGCAGGTGGTAGACCGCTTAGGTCTTCAGCGTCCCGTCCAGGGGCCAGACATGGAGATTCCAGAGGTCTGGTCACGGGTGCCAGAGGGTGCCCCGTCCCTGAGAAAGAAGGTCCTTCCTCAGGGGAATTTGCCGGGGGGGGCTGTCGCGAGGAGTGCGAGGTCCGAGAACCACGTCTGGGTGGGCCAGTAGGGTGCTACCAGGATGACCTGCTCCTCATCCTCCATGACCTTGCACAGGGTCTGTGCAAGTAGGCTCAATGGGGGAAACGCATATTTGCGCAGGCCAGGGGGCCAGCTGTGTGCTATGCTGAGGGGAGCCTCGGTGAGTGCGTACCAGAGCGGGCAGTGGGAGGATTCTTGGGAGGCAAACAGGTCCACCTGTGCCCATCCGAATCGACTCCAAATCAGCTGGACCACCTGAGGGTGGAGTCTCCACTCTCCCCTGAGGATAACCATTTCGGGACTCGAGTCTGAAG
This sequence comes from Myxocyprinus asiaticus, assembly GCF_019703515.2. NCBI lineage: Eukaryota > Metazoa > Chordata > Actinopteri > Cypriniformes > Catostomidae > Myxocyprinus > Myxocyprinus asiaticus. Next base: position 36,549,773 of record NC_059352.1, on the reverse strand, counting down.
CCAGTGCTGAAGCGGGGTGGCTACCGCCGAGGATGCCATATGCCCCAGGAGCCTCTGAAAAAGTTTCAGTGGAACCGTTGTTTTCTGTTTGAATGCCTTCAAACAGGCCAGACCAACTGGGCGCGCTCATTCGTAAGGCGCACCGTCAAAGAGACGGAGTCCAGCTCCAAACCGAGAAAAGAGATGCTCTGAACCGGGAGGAGCTTGCTCTTTTCCCAGTTGACCCGAAGCCCTAGTTGGCTGAGATGTGAGAGCACCAAGTCCCTGTGTGCGCACAATATGTCTCGAGAGTGAGCTAGGATTAGCCAGTCGACGAGATAGTTGAGAATGCGAATGCCCACCTCCCTTAACGGAGCAAGGGCAGCCTCTGCGACCTTCGTGAAGATGCGAGGAGACAGGGACAGGCCGAAAGGGAGGACTTTGTACTGATACGTCTGACCCTCGAATGCAAACCGCAGGAAGGGTCTGTGTCGAGGAAGGATCGAGACGTGGAAGTACGCGTCCTTCAGGTCTACCGCCACGAACCAATCTTGATGCCGGACGCTCGCCAGAATGCGTTTTTGTTTCAGCATCTTGAACGGGAGTCTGTGTAAGGCCCGGTTCAGTACTCACAGGTCCAAGATTGGCCGCAACCCACCTCCTTTTTTCGGCACGATGAAGTAGGGGCTGTAAAACCCCTTCTTCATCTCGGCTGGAGGGACAGGTTCTATCGCGCCCTTCCGTAGGAGGGTAGCAATCTCCGTACGCAAGGTAGCAGTTCTTGACCAAGGTGAAGTGAATACCGCTGAACCTGGGCGGGCGCCTGGCGAACTGAATCGCGTAGCCGAGTCGGACGGTCCGGATCAGCCATCGCGATGGATTGGAAAGCGCATGCCACGCAACCAAGTTCCACGCAAGGGGGACCAAGGGGACAACGTCGTCGGACGTACCGGCAGGTGGGGCTTCGCGGCGGGGTGGAGCTCGAGGTGCCACACCACGTCGTGGCCGTGCTGAGTCTAGGGACATCGAAGCACTTACCTGGCTCCTTGTGACCACCCCCGGAACAGCCTGGGACAGGGGGAGGAAGAGGCCTGTCCTCGTAACCCGTGGAGACTGCCACATTGGGGGCAGCTGTGTACCACAGCTGGGCGCTCAGGGGTGGAAAGACCACTGCTGGAGCGCCAATCCTGCAAGGAAAAACCCGTGGACGGTAGTCGTGATGACGACCGTGCACACCAGGTATGTGACCCAGGGAGGAATGAAACCGCTCTTTTGCTGAACTGTTGGGGACCATAGCCACTTGGGCATGTGGCGAATTCAAACAAAAAGGCAACAAAAGATTTTCCACCCGGCCCTCCACCGGGGGATGGAGTGGTCTTCTTACCAGCTCCAGGTGAGTGGGTTCCTTCGTCCTTGGGTCACCCGTCTCTGGGGCACTTTGATGACCTCCGTGGGTTCTTAAGCACCAATTGTGAGACAGGTGGCATCTGCTTCCTGCTGTGGGCTCCATGCCGGGGCCGGGCCAGAGGGGCGGGCTGCGGCGGAGCCGGTGCAGTCACCACAGGGGGACGCCCTTGGCAATGAGCAGACGGGGTGTGGGATCTTGAGCCGCACCGGGACAGGATGTGCCGGATAGACTCCATCTGCTGCTTCACCGCCGAGAACTGCTGGGCAAAGTCCTCGACGGTGTCGCCGAATAGGCCAGCCTGGGAAATGGGGGCAGCAGGAAACCGTGTCTTGTTGGCCTCACCCATCTCGACCAGGTTGAGCCAAAGGTGGTGCTCCTGGACCACTAATGTGGCCATAGTCTGCCCGAGAGACCGCGCCGTGACCTTCGTCGCTCGGAGAGCGAGGTTGGTCACCGAGCGCAGTTCCTGCATCAAATCTGGGGTGGAACTAGCCTCGTGCAGTTCTTTCAATGCCTTGGCTTGGTGGACCAGCAGGAGAGCCATGGCATGCAGGGCAGTGGCGGCTTGTCCAGCAACGCTGCAGGCTTTAGCCGTCAGGGATGACATGAGCCTACAGGGCTTGGACAGGAGCTTAGGGCGTCCACGCCAGGTGGCGGTGCTCTGCGGGCATAGGTGCACCGCGAGCGCCTTATCCACCGGGGGAATTGCCGTATAGTCCCTGGCCACCCTGCCATCGTGGGTAGTGAGAGCGGGGGAACTGCGGAATCGGGGCCGGGCAGTAAAAGATGCCTCCTACGATTTCGTCAGCTCCTCGTGCACTTCCGGGAAGAAAGGCACTGGAGCAGGGCGTGGCTGCTTTGAGCGGTGCCGCAAGCCCAGGAACCAATCATCAAGCCGTGAGGGTTCAGGGGAGAGCGGAGGGTTCCACTCTAACCTGACGTTCACGGCCGCCCGGGAAAGCATGTCCATCATTTCGGCATCAGCCTGTGACTGGGCAATCGTCCCCGAGGTGGGGAGCCCAGCTGAGGCTTCTGCGTCTGACTGGAGAAGCCCACTCTCCGATGCTGCACTCGAGAGCTCATCATCTTCGCGGGCTCCGAACAAGAAGCCAGACTCGCCGTGAGATGAGCCGGCGAACTCATCCGGAAGCCCGACTGGGGCAGACGAGTGTGCTGGGGAATGGGAGGTCTGCGGGGGGATACCCGGCAGAGGCGATCCCATTGGGGTCCCCAAATCGCCCCCAGTGCTAGCCGCGCTGGCCTCATACCCGTAGGTAGAAGGACCGAGGCGGGGAGCCGCTGGGGTGGCTTGCTTCCTTACGAAAGCAAGCCATGACCGCAAAGTTGCCATGGTCATGTTCTCGCAATGAGAACATGAACCATCCACAAACGCTGCCTCTGTGTGGGTCACGCCCAGACACGAAAGACAGTAATCATGGCCATCCGAAGTTGAGAGATAATGACCGCAACCAGGAATAACACACAATCAGAAAGGCATCTTTAAAAAGACGCGTCTTTAAAAAGACATTCCATGTGTGCCGCTCTTATAGAGAAATATACTCTTTTAGAGGAGAAAAAAGCTCTTTCAGAAAATATACTCTCTTTGTTTTCTGCCGAAGCGCCCAGGGGCGTTCTCTGCAGTGCACCAGTGCAGAGGAGGGAGAAGCCGCTGAAATGCGCCATCAGATCCAGCAGAGGTGAATGAACAGTAGAATTCAGCTCAGTGAGCATGACCGTTCGGCTCCGAAGAGAAAATCTGAATGAGTGGTTGCATACCAGCTCCTTCTATACCCATATGTCCGGGGGAGTGGCATGCAAATACCACTCGCCAATTTTCATTGGTCTTTTATCAAAGACCAGAGGTGTCTCGGGCTCCCAAGAGTGACCCCTAGTGTCACTACATCGACACAACGTCGAGTGAGTGACAGATAGGGAACTGATAGCTTGGTCCATAATTAAAGTATGAAAATGCACCATACACTGTTAACCCTTACTGTAGTTTATAGGGTAAATAACTGTAAAATGACCAGTAAATTACTATAATATAATCATAACGTATTTGTGATGAGGAGGAGGGTGTGGCTGGGCCATGATGGAGCACAGCCAGTGCTGAATCAGCTGATCAGCAGGAGAGTGAGATAAAGGGCAGCCGGAGACGCCGGTTCGAGAGAGAGAGAGAGAGACGCATGCGGCCACGTTGCATATGTGTCTGTGTTTGTTTACATTTGTTTTAAGTTAAGTTTGACATTAAAACTTTATGTTTACTGTTCAGCCAGTTCCCACCTCCTCCTTGCCCATCCTTAAATTGTTACAGTGGTGCCGAAACCCAGGAGGGAGGAGGGATGCGCGGCTGTCTGCCGAGAAGGGGAGGAGCGGTTCCGTCCGCTGTGACGTCACTCATTAATAACAGTAAATTACTAAACAAATTTTACTTAAGATTATATTTTTATAGTGTTTAAACAGAGACCATATGATGATGTATGGTTTATGATAAAATAACACCAATGAGGAGACCGGTGATAAAATAAAATAACAGTAAATTACTAATTAATACAGTAAAAAACTGTAACTAAATATAGCAGATTACTGTAGATGTATATTGGTGGGAATCCCACAATGTCTTTATGCTTTTTATTTTTGCTTTTTTTTTTTTTTTTTTACTAAAGACAAGGTACAAAATGTACATCAAGAAAGAGAAATAAAAAAACACGATGCTATTTTGAATAACCATATCAAATAACCATTCACAACATATTTGATAAATAACATGTGTAATTCATTCATTTACATGTTATATTTTATTTCAAATAAAGTGGAAAGAAAGTTAAGGCATCACCTCTTTTTTATATTAAATAAGACAGGACATCATACCTCGTATTTTAACTAATTTTGTTCAAAAATCAAGAATCTGAAGGAAACAATCTATCTAAATTAATTTATAATATTTTTAAGCAAATCCCATTTATGTTCACATTCCAGACTTTTATTATTAATTATAAATGTTATTTTCTCCATTTGGTATATTTCCAAAATCATTTCTCTCCATCTTTGAAATTGTGGAGGTTCTGGTTTAAGCCATTTTTTGTAATCTGTTTCAAAGCTGCTATTCTAATTATCCTAAATATATTTTGTTAAGTTTTATTTCTTAAGGACAATGGCATTTTACCCAAAATAAGGTTTTCTGGATGTATTTCTATTGTGCAGTTAAATATTAAATTAACCTGTCTAATCACTTCATTCCAATAAGCTGTCAATTTAGAGCACTCATATAGAATTTGACTGCTATGAGAATTTTCTTTTCTCCACAATTTCTCCCTTTTTACCATGCTATTTACTTTCAAATAACAGATGTTATAAAAAATATCATTTTTATCTTCCAAGAATATTCCATCCAAACACTGGATTGAGTAGAATGGAATGTATTTTTATTTATTTATTTTTTATTTTTTTATTCATCCTCCCACCTACATATAATTTTATTCAGAGTGTCTTGTATATCTCTTTCAAGTGCACTCTTTAAAATTCCTAAACATTTTATTGGATTAGTTCTATTGTATGTATCAATTATATAATTTATTAATGGATGCATTTCCTTTTTATTTCTTTTACTTAACTTCTGTTAATAAATATCTTCTTACCTGTAAATAATTAAATAAATGTGAATTTGGAAGCTCATACTTTTTTGCTAGGTTTGAAAATGTATCAGTTCCTTTATCAGTGAACAGTTGGTGATATCTTTTCAGACCTATATCTGCCCAAAACTTAAATGTATTAACTAATCTATGTGGCATGAAATTAGGATCTTTAGCTGTGTCTTGTTACTTAACTATATCTTTCTTAATTTTACTATTTTTTTTTCCTAACCAACTTCTAAAAGTACTATAATACAAATATTATCTATTGATTTAAATCTTCCTCCATTTCACTTTAGATTCTTCATTCATCCAAATCAATATAGGTTGAATTTGGACAGCTTTATAATAATTTATTAAATTTGGGAATTCTAATCCTCCAAGCCTTTTTGACAAATTAGGAATTTTAAGACTTTTTTTTTGTTTTTCTTTTTTTGGAATTAAATTTTTTTATTCATTCTTACAATAAATTAAGAAAAGCAAAAACATATATACACAACAATCCCTCCCCCTCCCAATCCACAACCCCGCCCTGACCCCCAACAAATATCCCTGTGGTCACACATGAGTATATACACACACAAAAAAAGCAAACAAACACACACACACACACACACACACACACACACACACACACACACACACACAAAACAAAAAATTTGTATATATATATATATATATATATATAAAATAAACATACACATTTAAAACTATACTACTCTCTCCATGGTCCCACCCTGAGAGCCCTCCAAAAACTCCAAATAGTTGCCCCAACAAACAAATCCAAGTTACCCCTTCTTCCAAATGACACCTCCTCAAAAGCCGCCACCCTCCCCATCTCTGTGTACCACTCCCGAAATGGGAGCACTCCAGCTGACCTCCAACCCCTCAAAATTATCTGCCTGGTGATCATCACACTGGTCAGAACCCAATTCTCTATGTGTCTATTCCCCACATCGATGAACTCCCCATCGACCAAAACACAGAGTCTGGGGCAAAACTAAACCCGAGTGCCCAACATGTCACACACAAAACTCTGAACCTTCAACCAGAATTCCTGGATCTCAACACACCACTAAAAAACATGGGCCGTGTCTCCATCCTCCGATTGCCATTGCCAGCAGGTGGGTGTGCTTTAAGATCAAACCTATACAATCTAGAGTGGGTCCAATGAAATCTATGTAAAATCTTGAATTGCATAAGGCACACCCTTGCATCTCTAAATGCAGACTTGACGTTTTTTTAGAATCCTAGCCCACACTCCTCCTCCAATTCCAAGTTGAAATCTTTCTCCCATAATCTCTTGATAGAAGTTAAAGCTCCATTCCCCAGACTCTGAATTAGCAGGGAGTAATACACTGATGCTCAGTCTGGCTTTTGCCAAACTGAGAATAGATACAAAGGATGGATGTAGAGAATTTACATGCCCACAGCAAGCACTGCCTTCATAAAAACATTGTAGTGAGTAAGCCATTTGGTGATTTTCATGTTGCTGCTTAGTGAGCCTGACTCACTGAACATACACTTGACTGTCCAAGGAAGCTGGGCGCCTTTTTCGTTTTTTTTTTTTTTTTTGTGCTGGTTCTGCCTAGTGGCTGGAGTTTATTTTGTGTAATATCATTTCTTCGGGACATCTTGTGGATAAATCTGCATGTTTTTGGTGCTTATGCCTCCTGTGGCCTGGAGTTTGTTTTGTGGAATATCTCTTGCAGGACATTGGAGTGAATGGGTCTTTTGTTGCACTCATGTATTGGCCGAAGGGGAAGTTCGGGGGGTTGCTTGTTGCTCTAATGGGGAATGTGATCTTTATAATTTTATTTTTGATGCACAATCTATTTTTTCTAATATGCCAAAATGTCAGATGTTAAATGAGTGGATTGTCTCTCTCCACGTGGAATGTGAATGGGTTGGGGCACCCCATAAAAAGAAGGAAGGTTATTTATTTTCTTAAACGTAAGAAATATGATATAGTTTTCTTCAAGAAATGCATCTTTCCCCGCAGGAAGCTGAAAAATTTGGGAAGATATGGGGTGGGCATGTTTTCTTTAGTGCTGGCTCAAGTAAGAGCAGGGGAGTCATGTCTCAAACAGATTAAAGATACATTTGGAAGAGTCATTATTGTTTTAGCAGAAATTCAGGGGCAAAGGTTGATTTTGGCTAATATTTACGCACCTAACGCTGATGGTCAGGGCATTTTTATAGATTTTGAAGGGTTATTGCAAGCCGCTGGCACCCCTCAATAATATTGGCAGGAGACTTTAATCTTTTGATGGACTCAGTCCTTGATCATAGTGAAGCAAAAGTGTATAAACCCTCTAGATCAACACTGATGCTTCACAGGATGTGTAAAAATCTTTTTAACCCATCTGGTGGGACTATACATTTTTTTCATCAGTCCATAAGATTTATTCTAGAATAGATTATTTATTTTTTTATATCTAAGTCCCTCATATCCTTCTGTCGTTGATTGCTCAATTGGAAACTTTTTAGTCTGAGATCACGCCCTGGTGAGTTTAGAGGTGTTGCCACATATGGAAAAAAAAGAAAGCATATAGTTGCCGCTTTAATGTATCCCTTTTGCAAAATCCTGAATTCCAACAAATGTTAAAGACTGAAATCAATGTTTATATGGAGACCAACTGGTCCTCAGTATCCTCTGTGGGCATGGCTTGGGAGGAACTTAAGCCGGTTCTTAGGGGAGGGATCATACAGTATGCCTAATTCATCAAAAATCCAAAGCATGAGAACTCGTGGAGATGGAAGGGAATATTAAAAATGCCAAGGCAGAGCTGAAGCGTCAAATGTCATCTGATGGCCTAAGAAAATTGACCCGATTGAAATACAGATATAATATTATATTGTCACGGAAGGTGGAGTTTTGGCTATTCAGGGCAAGACAGCCATACTTTGGGTCGGGGGACAAAGCAGGGAAGCTTTTGGCTAGATATATAAAGCAGAGAGAGTCTTTTTCTACCACTCCCTCAGTGAAATCTGCTGGTGGTAAAATATTTACCTCGGCCACTGATATTAATAATGCTTTTAAAGAATTCTATCTTGATCTCTACAGTTCCATGTCTTCGTCTACTGATGAAGATATTAGAAACTTTGTGAAACCATTAGAACTCCCTAAACTGACGATTGAGCAAAAAAATTATCTTGATTCTAAGATAAACTTGGAGGAGCTTGACGAGGTAATTAAGGCCTTGCCTATAGGCAAGGCTCCAGGGCCAGATGGCTTTGCCGCTGAGTTTTTTTGATCTTATGCTACAGAACTGGCTCCACTTTTGTTAGAAGTTAATACAGAATTATTAAAGAATGGAAAGCTACCGCCAACCATGACACAAGCCCAGACCAGTCTAATTCTTAAAAAGGACAAAGATCCAAGCGAGTGTAAGAGTTACCGTCCAATTTCCCTGATCCAGCTAGACGTAAAAATATTGTCACAAATTTTGGCTAACCGATTAATTAAAGTTATGACATCTCTTATACATATAGAACAGGTGGGGTTTATAGCTCTTCTGATAACATTAGGCATTTCATCAATATCATGTGGTCAGTGGCGAATGATCAGACTCTGGTCGCTGCCATCTCACTTGACGCCGAAAAGGTGTTTGATATGGTAGAATGGGACTATCTTTTTAAGATTTTGGAAATATACGGGTTTGGGAATACTTTTATCGGATGGATTAAGTTACTTTATAGACACCCTGTAGCGGCGGTACAAACAAATTGGATTAATTTCAGATTATTTTACTCTGGACAGGGGCACCTGGCAGGGTTGCCCTCTTTCCCCATTATTGTTCTGTCTTGCCCTGGAACCATTAGGAGCCGCGATAAGAAAGGAGGATGATTTTCCAGGGGTGGTGGTGGGAGGTATGGCGCATAAACTTTTGCTTTACACAGATGATATTTATTAGTTTCTGACCCCACTAGATCTATGCCTTGCCTCCACAGAATTATTAATTCCTTTTCTAAGTTCTCAGGATACAGAGTCAATTGGTCTAAATCTGAAGCGTACTGCCCAGTAACGGCTTTTCAGCCGGGCGCCTTCCAGTGGCCTAAACATGGCATTAAGTATTTGGGCATTTTATTCCCAGCAAAAATTGTGTGATTTCGTTAGAGTTCATTTTGACCCCTTAATAAAAAGGTTTTCGATAGATGTGGACAGGTGGGCGTCATTACATTTATCTATGATTGGGAAAGTTAATGTTATTAAAATGAATTGCATTCCAGAATTCAACTACCTGCTATAATCTCTCCCTGCAGATGTCCCCCTCTCTTATTTCAAGCAATTTGATAGCATAGTGAAGTCCTTCATTTGGAATGGTAAGCGTCCCAGATTACAGTTCAATAAATTACATAGGCTGATTGACAGAGGTGGGCTAAGCCTACCCAAGATTTTATTTCATTACTATGCATTCGGTCTCAGACATTTGGCTCATTGGTCGCTTCCACCTGAGAGAGAGCCCCTCCCTGTTTTGTTTTTTTTAACGGGAAGTTCTTGCCCCTATTTTGCCATTGCAAAGCCTTTCTAACAAACTATTTGGAGAAGTTAAGTTACATCCCATTATCTCGCATTTGCACTCGGTATGGACAAAAGTGTTTATTTATTTAAATGTTGCCTCGAGCATATGGCAGAATCCAAAATTATGTATTAATAAGTCCCATTTCTGCTGGTGAGAGTGGATTGTGAGGGGGGTTACTACACTCGGTGGCCTATATGAGAGTGGAGTGTTGAGATCTTTTGAAAATATGGTTCAACATTTTAGGATTCCCAGATCTCAGTTCTTTAGGTATTTTCAGCTGCACCACCTGCTCTGTACTATTTTTGGGGGTCGTACACCACCCCCCCAAGCAGCAGATAGTCTGGAAGTGGTGATTACTACGTTTGGAAAAGGCCATGAGGCATCAGTGTATTACTCCTTGCTAATTCAGAGTCTGGGGGACGGAGCTTCAACTTCGTTCAAGAGATTATGGGAGAAAGATCTAAACTTGGTATTGGAGGAGGGAGTGTGGGTTAATGTTCAGGGGGAAGTGTTGTAAATTATATAATGTGATTCCAAATATTCTGTTTTTTATTTATTTATTTATTTTATATGTTATATGGAATCAATAAAATTGTTAATAACAAAAATGTTGGTCTAGGGGGCTTACACACTTTTGCTTCACTATGATCAAGGACTGAGTCCATCAATAGATTAAAGTCTCCTCCCAATATTATATCATGAGGGGTGCCAGCAGCTTGCAACATCCCTTGCAAAATCAACCATAGCCCCTGAATTTCTGCTAAAACAATAATGACTCTTCCTAATTTATCTTTAATCTGTTTGAGACTTTTGAATGGTAGATGCTTAATTTTCAATGTAATGACTCCCCTGCTCTTGAGCCAGAACTAAAGAAAACATGTCCACCCCATACCTTCCCAAATTTTTCAGCTTCCTGCGGGGAAAGATGCGTTTCTTGAAGAAACACTATATCATATTTCTTTCTTTTAAGAAAAGTAATAACCTGCCTTCTTTTTATGGGGTGCCCCAACCCATTCACATTCCACGTGGAGAGAGACAATCCACTCATTTAACATTTGACATTTTGACATATTAGAAAAAATAGATTGTGTCAAAAACAAAATTATAAAGACCATATTCCAACATTAGTGCAATAATCAAACCCCAAACTTCCCCTAGAACCAAACAAACATAAAAAAGAAAAATGAGCGCATTAACCCCATGTACGACAGTGCCAACCGGCGTCCATCTCTCAAAACTCAAACAGTCCATGTATGCCTACGAGAGCCCCTGCGACAACTTTGCTGTTGGATTGCTCAAGTCCGGTGTTTCTATACAGATTTTGTGAGACAGAATTACATACCAGAAGAAAATCTATAAAACAAACTCCAGCCAATAGGCAGAATAAACACAAAGAACATGTAGATTCATCCATATAACTGTCCCGAAGGTGTGTTCCTCCACAAAAAAACTCCAGCCTCTAGCGGAACCAGCACACACACACACACACACACACACACACACACAAAAGCCGTTCAGTTTCCTCGGACAGTCAAACGAATGTTCAATGAGCCGGCTGTTACATGAGTGCAGCAGATGACCTAATCCTTCCAATATCCTGCAAACAATACTCCACAAACAAATTCCAGCCAATAGGAGGCACAAGCAAAAAGAACGTGCAGATTCATCCACAAACTGTCCCGAAGGAGTGTTACTACACAAAACAAACTCCAGCCACTAGGTGGAACCAGCACAAAAAGAAACAAAAAAGGCACCCAGTTTCCTCGAACAGTCAAGTGAATGTTCAGTGAGTCAGGTCCAATCGGCTTCAAAGCGAGCGCCACACAATGACTTACTCATTCCATTGACTTTATGAAGGACAATGCTTGTTGGGGACAAGTAAATACTTTGCGGCCATCCTTAGCATCTATTCTCAACCTGGCCAGGAACATCAGTGCAAAAGCGACCCTCCGTCGATGCAAGAGTTTCTTGAAGGAGTGTTATTCCACAAAACAAACTCCAGCAGCTAGGCAGAACCAGCACAAAAGAAACAAAAAAGGTGCTCAGCTTCCTCGGACAGTCAAGTGAATATTCAGTGAGTCAGGCTCACTTGGCTGCAACATGAGAATCACACCATGACTTACTCATTCCATTGACTTTATGAAGGACATCGCTTGCTGTGGGCATGTAAATATTTTGCGGCCATCCTTAGTATCTATTCTCAATTTGGCCGGGAACATTAGTGCAAAAGCGACCTTCTGTTGATGTAAGAGTTTCTTGCATTCCTTGAATCGATCACATTTCTCTCTTGTCGAATTCGCAAATCTGGGAACAAGAAAATGTTGTGGTTCTTCCAAGAAAGCCATCCTTTGCTCCTCGCCTTGCATAACACGAAATATTTATCGGATGAACTCAGAAATTTGGCCAGAATTGATCGGGGCCTGTCTCCCTCAGCGGATTTCCAGCTTATGGCCTGTTATGTTGAGCAGACTCAGAAAGAGCTCGTCTAAGAATTCCACCATATTCTGACCCTCTGCTCGCTCAGGAATTCCAACAATTCGGACGTTGTTTCGCCGGTTACGATTCTCAAGATCTTTCAACTTTTCCCAAACGCGTTCCAAGTCCACCTTGGTTGCTAGCGGATTAGCAGCTAATTCCCTCTCCGATGACTCCAGTTAATCGATCCATTTCTCAACATCCGACACTCTTGTAACCATCTCAGTGAATTTCATCTCCATGGCAGTGATCGATTGACGTATCACAGCAAAATGCTCCAAGTCAGCAACAACCTTCGTCAGCATTACCGTCCAAATTGAGTCCAGGGCTCGAGGCCTCCGGAGAGGCTTCAGCTTGAGCACGTAAGTGTCTTTTAATGTCTCTAGAGCCAGAGGATTTTGAATTCTTTGACATATTGTCTTCCTAGAACAGTTAAGAATCAGGATGTATCAAATCTCACCGGTTTATGCCATAAAAAGTATTAAAACCAGCAAAGTGCGCAGAGCTTGCCGTTCACACGTCTGAACCTCGCATGGCGTCACGTGACTAATTTTAAGACTTTTTAAGGTTTCCTATTATCCCATATATGTTTACAAAGTACCTAATTCCATTGTCTAAAACACTTTTTTAATATACTAACTGGTAGATTTTGAAAAAAGCAAATAAACTTAGGGAGAATATTCATCTTTATACTCTATTCATTTTGTAACCAATAGTAGCCTATGTTTATTTGTTTTTTTGTAATTAACATTTTTTATTGATTCAAAAAGAAAGCACAACAGAGAAAAACACAACATATATACACCGAATCAACATTTAACTTTTAACACTCATTAATATCCCTCCCCAAACACCAACCCCACCCTACCCCAAAGAACACCCCTGTGGTCACATAAAATAATACACACACACAAACAATAAAATAAAAAATCAAAATAAATAAAAAATAAAATATATAATAAATATACATAATTAAACTAAACATCTCCCTCCTCATCCCTTCCCCTAGAGTCCTCCAAAACTGCCAAATACCTACCCCATTTCCTGAAAAATAAGTCCTCCCGCCCCAGCCTTCCATCTATCATCCTCTCATAAGCCGCCACCCTCCCCATCTCCGCACACCACTCTCAATGGTGGCACTCCGTCTGACTTCCATCCCCTTAAAATAATTTGTCTACCGATCATCATGCTAGTCAGAACCCAATTTTTTATATATTTGTCACCCGAATTTATAACTTCCCCATCGCCAAAAATGCAAAGTCTGGGGCAAAGTAAAATTTGAGTGTCCAGAATGTCACGCAAATAATTCTGAATCTTTAACCAAAAATCTTGGATCTTAACGCATCCCCAAAAAACATGGGCTATGTCTCCAACTTCTGATTGGCATCGCCAGCATGTGGGTGTGTCTTTAAGACCAAGCCTGTATAATCTAGAGGGGTCCAAAAAAATCTTTGTAAAATCTTAAATTGCATAAGCCGAACCCTTGCATCTCTAGATGCAGACTTGACATTTTTCAGAATCTTAGTCCACACTCCATCCTCCAATACCAAATTCAAATCTTTCTCCCATACTTTCTTAATAGAAGTTAAAACTCCATCCCCCATACTCTGAATTAACAGGGAGTAGTACACTGATGCCTCATGACCTTTTCCAAAAGCCGCAATCACCTCTGCCAAAGCATCTGCCTCCTCAGGGGGGTGTGTGCTACTCCCAAAGATAGTACAAAGCGGGTGGCACAATTGTAAATACCTATAAAACTGAGGTCTGGGGATCCCAAAATGTTGGACCAAGTTTTCAAACGATCTCAACACACCACTTTCATATAGGTCACCGAGTGTAGCAACCCCCCTCACAATCCACTCTAGCCAGCAGAAAGGGGACTTGCCAATGCACAATCTTGGGTTCTGCCATATGCTCGAGGCAACATTTAAATAAGTGTCCAATTTAAACAATCTGGACACTTTAGTCCATACCGAGTGTAAATGCGAAATAACAGGGTGTAATTTAACTTTTCCAATTAGTTTGATAGAGATGCTTTGTAACGGCAAAATAGGGGCAAGAACTGCCTGTTCAATAACAAACCAGGGAGGGGCTCTCTCAGGTGGAAGTGACCAATGAGCCAAATGTCTGAGACTGAACGCGTAGTAATAAAACAAAATCTTGGGTAGTCCTAGCCCACCTTTGTCAATCGGCCTATGTAACTTATTAAAATGCAATCTGGGACGTTTACCATTCCAAATGAAGGACTTCACTATGCTATCGAATTGCTTGAAATAAGAGAGGGGGACATCTACAGGTAGGGACTGTAGCAGGTAGTTAAATTTTGGAATATAATTCATTTTAATAACATTAACCTTCCCAATCATCGATAAATGTAATGAAGCCCACCTGCCCACATCGCTCGAAAACCTTTTTAGTAAAGGGTCAAAATTAACACTAACTAAATCAGACAAATTTGCTGGGAATAAAATCCCCAAATACTTAATACCCTGTTTGGGCCACTGGAAGGCGCCCGGCTGGAAAGCCGTTACTGGACAGTACGCTGTCAGAGCCAAAGCTTCGGATTTAGACCAATTAACTTTGTATCCTGAGAATTTAGAAAAGGAATTAATAATTCTGTGGAGGCAAGGCATAGATCTAGTAGGTTCAGAAACAAATAATAAAATATCATCTGCGTAAAGCAGAAGTTTATGCGCCACACCTCCCGCCACCACCCCTGGAAAATCATCCTCCTTTTTTATCGCGGCTGCTAATGGTTCCAGGGCAAGACAGAACAATAATGGGGAAAGAGGGCAGCCCTGCCGAGTTCCCCTATCCAAAGCAAAATAATCTGAAATTAATCCATTTGTTTGTACCACTGCTACAGGGTGTCTGTAAAGTAACTTAATCCATCCAATAAAAGTATTTCCGAACCCATACATTTCCAAAACCTTAAAAAGATAATCCCATTCTACCATATCAAATGCAATTCGGCGTCAAGTGAGATGGCAGCGACCGGAGACTGATCATTCGCCACTGACCACATAATATTGATGAGACGCCTGATGTTATCAGAAGAGCTGCGGCCCCTAATAAACCCCACCTGATCTATATGTATAAGAGATGTCATAACTTTACTTAATCGATTAGCCAGCATTTTTGACAATATTTTTACATCTAGTTGGATCAGGGAGATTGGACGGTAACTTTTACACTCACTTGGATGTTTGTCTTTTTTAAGAATCAGACTGATCCGGGCTTGTGTCATGGTTGGTGGAAGCTTTCCATTCTTTAATGATTCAGTATAAACTTCTAACAAAAGTGGAGCCAGTTCTGTAGCATAAGATCTGAAAAATTCAGCGGCAAAACCATCTGGCCCCGGAGCCTTGCCAGTAGGTAGGGACATAATTACCTCATCAAGCTCCTCCAAGGTTATCTCAGAATCAAGAGAGTTTTTTTGTTCAATCGTCAGTTTAGGGAGTTCTAATGGTTCCACAAAGTTTCTAATATCTTCATCAGTAGACGAAGACGTGGAACTATAAAGATCAATATAGAACTCTTTAAAGGCATTATTAATATCAATGGCTGAAGTAAAAATTTCACAACCAACAGATTTCACTGAGGGAATGATAGAAAGAGACTCTCTCTGCTTTATATATCTAGCCAAAAGCTTTCCTGCTTTGTCACCCGACTCAAAGTATAACTGTCTTGCCCTGAATAACCAAAACTCCACTTTCCGTGACAAAACAGTATTATATCTATATTTCAATTGGGTCAATTCTCTGAGGCCATCAGCTGACATACGGCGCTTCAGCTCTGCCTCAGCACTTTTAATATTCTCTTCCAACTCCACAAGTTCTCGTGCTTTGGATTTTTTGATGAATGAGGCATACTGCATGATACGACCCCTAAGAACTGCCTTAAGTGCCTCCCAAGCCACGCCCACAGAGGATACAGAGGACCAGTTTGTCTCCATATAAACATTGATTTCAGTCTTTAACATTTGTTGGAAATCAGGATTTTGCAAAAGGGACACATTAAGGCGCCAACTATATGATTTCTTTTTCTCTGTATGTGGCATCACCTCTAAACTCACCAGGGCGTGATCTGAGACTAAAATGTTTCCAATTGAGCAATCCACAACAGAGGAAATTAGATATTTGGATATCAAAAAAAAATCTATTCTAGAATAAATCTTATGGACTGATGAAAAAAATGTATAGTCCCTACCAGATGGGTTCAAAAGTCTCCAAATATCCGTAAGACCAAGATTTTTACACATCCTGTGAAGCGTCAATGTTGCTCTAGGGGGTTTACACACTTTTGCTTCACTATGATCAAGGACTGAGTCCATCAAAAGATTAAAGTCCCCTCCCAATATTATATCATGAGGGGTGCCAGCGGCTTGCAACATCCCTTCAAGATCTATAAAAAAGCCCTGATCATCAGCATTAGGTGCGTAAATATTAGCCAAAATCAACCTTTGCCCTTGAATTTCAACTAACACAATAATGACTCTTCCTAATTTATCTTTAATCTGTTTGAGAAATTTGAATTGTAAATGTTTATTAATCAATATAATGACTTCCTTGCTCTTACTTGAGCCAGCACTAAAACAAAACATGTCCACCCCATATCTTCCCAAATTTTTCAGCTTCCTGTGGGGAGAGATGTGTTTCTTGAAGAAACATATTTCTTACGTTTAAGAAAAGTAATAACCTTCCTTCTTTTTATGGGGTGACCCAACCCATTTACATTCCATGTGGAGAGAGATAGTACACTCATATTAACATTTGACATATTGATATAATAATAAAAAAAATAAATTGTGTGTGAAAAACACAATTATACAGACCACATTCCCCATTAGTGAAACAATCAACCCCCGAACTTCCCCCCGAACAAAACAAACAGAAAAAAGAAAAACGTGCACATTAACCCCACGCACGAAAGCGCCAACCGGCGACAATCCCTTTAAACTCAAAAGGTCCATGAACGCCCACAAGTCCCCACGACAACTTTGCCATCGGATTGCTCAATTTTGCCTCACAAATTACATAACAGAAAATACTTTGTACAATAAACCCAGCAAATAGGGAGAATGAACACAAAGAATGTGTATATTCATTCACAGAACTGTCTCAAAGGTGTGATCATCCACAAAACAAATTCCAGCTGATATAAAACCAATCAGATTCCTCGGACAGACAAACGAATGTTCAGTGAGCCAGCTGTTATGAGTTCAACGGATGACGAATCATTCCAATGTCTCGTAAAAAAAAAACTCAACAAAACAAACCACAGCCAGCAGGAGGAATAAGCACGAAGAACGAACAGATTAATCCACAGCTGTTCCAAAGGAGTGTTATTCAACAGAACAAGCTCCAGCCGCTAGGCGGAGCCAATACAAAAAGAAACAAAACCGGCATCCCGGTTCCCCGGATGGTCAAGTCAATTCACTCGGAGGCCGCATAAACATATATACCATGACTTACACAATCCGTCAACTTTATAAAAGACATCCTTTGTGTGAGCATGTAGACATTTTGTTATCATAAGTAGTGTCCACTCTCAAACTGTCCGGGAACTTCAATGCAAATGTAATCTTTCATCAATGCAAAAGTTTCTTTAAGGAAAAGTGTTAATCACAAAACAAGCTCCAGCCACTAGGCGGAGCCAACGCAAAAAACCCAAAATGTCGCCCAGCTTCCTTAAGAGTAAGTACAACGAGTCAGGCCCACTCACATGAAAAACATCCAATAGTTTACTCAAACATTGATTCTATAAAAGATATTGCCTGTTTTGGACATGTAAATACTTTGCGACCGACCTTCGTTTCTATTCTCAGTTTGGCCGGAAACATCAGAGCAAACGAGATCTTTTTCTGATGTAAGAGTTTCTTGCATTCCTTGAACCGATCGCGCTTCTCTCTTGTCGAACTCGCAAAGTCCGGGAACAAGAAAATATTATGGTTCTTCCAAGAAAGCTTCCCTTTGCTCCTCGCCTGGCGCAACACAAGATCTTTATCGGATGATCTCAGAAATCTGGCCAGAATCGATCTGGGCCTGTCTCCCTCAGCAGATCCATGAGCCGGTACTCTATGAGCACGCTCGATTTCCAGCTTGTGGCCTGTCATGTCGTGCAGACTCGGGAAAAACTCGTCTAGGAATTTCACCATATCTCTGCCCTCCTCATGCTCTGGAATTCCAACAATTCGAACGTTATTCCTGCGGCTTCTATTCTCAAGATCTTCAAGCTTTTCAAGGAGATGTTCCAAATCAACTTTGGTCACGGGTGGATTAGTGGTTAATTCCCTCTCCGAAGATTCTAGAAAATCGATTTGTTTTTCAACATCTGACACTCTTGTACCTAACTCAGAGAATTTTATTTCCATTGCCGTATTCAATCGACGTATTACAGCGAGATCCTCCAAGTCAGCAAGAATCTTCGTCAACATCACCGACATGTTGGACAACTGACACTGGATCTCCTCTCCCGCCGCGCCATCCAAATTGAGTCCCCGGTCTGTAGGCCTGTCGGGGCTTTCATCCTGAACACGTAAGTGTCTTTTAATGTCTCCAGAGCTCGAAGATTTGACTTCTTTGCCATGTTTTGCAACAAAGGACAAATGTGTAACTGGGTATTTCAAAATTCACCAGATTATAACATGAAAATAATCGAAAATTCAGCAAAGTGCGCAGAGCTCATCGCTCACACGTCTGCTCCTTGCATGGCGTCACGTGACCCCTGCCTATGTTTATTTGTAATTGTTTTGAACGATATATAAAGTTTTCAATTCAAGGAAATATAAAAGCTTTTATATTTTAAATAAATTTTAGCTTTTAAAATTAATAAGCCTGTGTGTTCTTATTGTGGGCCTACATGAATTCACTTACGCACTGATATGCCAGCTGTTTTATTTTTTTTTTTATCACATTAAGAATTTGTTTGTGGCAGTCCTCTTGAGCTCTCATAGCAGCCGCTGTTTTTTCTTGTTGTGTAAATGTATTTAATTGCTTGAACTCTGAACTCTTGAGCAGTGTAAATGCATTTTATTTATTTAATGTTTTATATTTTTTTTAAATAATATCTTTTGCACAGTTTAAATGAATTAATTTCTTATTTTCATAATCATCAGCTTTCAGCAGAGAGGAAAATCCAGTCTCTCGTGAGAAGTGAATAACGTTCTCTCACACGATTAGTTGTGCGCTGCAAACGTCACTCATTCATGTGCGCGTAATCTAATCTTAAAGTCAGAATCAAAGCCTGAGTTGACAGACAAAGTTGATGAGCTGCATTATGGTACCAATTAAGCCTGATTGGATTGGTTTGAATTTGTCATCCTGAAACCAATCTTGAAACCCTGAGTTTGTTTAGCAACCTTCATGGTACTGGCCTCTGCTATGGAGCAGGTTAGCCGTGTAGCATAAGTTACTATGGAGATGAACACCGCTAAAAGCCGACCAATTTTCATGGTACCTAAAACCTGGGGTTGAGGCAAACTAATCTAAAACTTACCTGGCTAGCCACCGAAACCGGCTTCATGGTATAGGCCTTAGGGTAGGGTTGCACCAGCTGTGCGTAAGGTCTCACTTAAGTTGAGACGTAAAGTTCACACTAAGGGCTTAGTAACTACTAGTTAGTTTGTAACTAAATCATTGCTTAATTTGGTTGCACCACCTGTTCTTAAGGCAAGACTTAACTAATAGGTCATAAGCTCTCCGTAAAGTGATGCGTAGTCGCATAATATGACATTTAGCCAACCTTAACTGATCCAATAAGCAGCCTTCAAATGTGTACATAGAGGTGTTAAACAGCCATGCATTTTAGTTTGATCTTGTTCAAACCTTGTTTGCTCATAACTGTCGTAACTGTCAGCTGTAATAAATTATATCCCCATTGAAATACGATATGTAATAAAACAAAATTTCATTAATGATTTAGGCTATTTAACTTATGTAAATAACAATATTCAATAACTGTATCTAAAATGAATAAGGGACCATAAATAAATAAATACTAATACAACAGGCTGGAACAATAGACATTAATTAATTTTAATATCTTATAAATTTGTATATGTTGAAACTTGACACCTGGCGGCATACACAAGAAAGTGCACCATTAGATAGGGTTCATGCTGAAGAGGTACGTTTTTTACATAATGTTTTTTTCCGTAAATGTAAACGAGTGTAAATGTCAAAATCATCATAAATGTCGAAAGAACTGAAGCCTGTCAACCAAAACATGAGCTCATTGATGTCATTAAGTGAGTCTGCTTTTTTATTCCATCCGTTACTCCTGGTTGGAGTCTTCCGTAAATATTTAGTTTATACGTAGGGTTACATTCTACCTAAGTTTAATGGTGCAACCCTCAAATATTTAGTAGTGTGTAAATTGTGACTTAGTGCCCATTTATGCCACAACTAGGCAAAGTTGTAACATACGTATCTGGTGCAACCGGCCCCTGTCTGCGAATTACCGCACTTGCTCTGCGCTCGTGCTGCTTTATCCATGATTGAGCTGTGTTGATAATTGATCTGTATAGTGCTGTTTCATTCCGCTTTTGAAGTGAGCAAAATGCACTCGAAAACATACAGACGACAGGGAAAGGCTAATTTATATTCACGAGAAAAGCGCTAACTGATTGTTCAGTGAAACGTTGCAATCCCCTGCCATCCTAAGTTTCAGAAAAGAGCTCGTGGGCCGCTTGAAATGAAGCAAGTTTGACACGTGTTGTTATGCGGTGATGTCACAGTAAGTGAGTGTATTTGTGTGCGTGTGTGTGTGTGTGTGTGTGTGTGTGTGTGGTCAGGGTTGGGAGGGTTACTTTTTAAATGTATTCCACTACAGATTACAGAATACAATTTGTAAAATGTAATTTGTAATGTATTCCATTAGATTACTCAATGTCAGTAACGTATTCTAAATACTTTGGATTACTTCTTCAGCACTGGTTTATTTTTTCACTTGTTTTGACAATAAAAACTCTGCCAGTACTGTAAGACAAAATACACATTAAAATTACATTCTCTGAAAAACCTAAATATCTTATGCAGTGTTGTTTCTAAAACAAGAAAAATCTAATTGATCTTGTTATTTCAGAGAACAAATTCCCGCCCTGTCCTCTTAGGGGCTCTGTACTTATGCCATCCCAGATGTGTGTGACTTTCTTTCTTCAGCAGAACAAAAACAAAGATGTTTTTAGAAGAATATCTCAGCTCTGTAGGTCCTCACAATGAAAGTGGATGGTGATCAGCACTTTAAAGCTCCAAAGAGCACAGACAGTCGTAATAAAAGTAATCCATACCACCCCAGTGGTTAAATTAATGTCTCCTAAAGTGGTATGATCATTTTGGGTGACAAACAGGAATACAAATTATATACAAACCCCCACCCCCCCACCCCAAAAAAAAAACCTCCACCAGACTTAAATTGACTTGGGTGCCCTTGAGGTGAAATAACAATGGCCACAGGTACAAAAGTCCAACAATAATGCATAGAAAATAATATGAATGTGAAATTAGATAAATAATAATCAGCCATGCATAACAGGGGTATAGCCTACTTTCAATAATCAAGGAAGGTGTCCCAGATCCTGTCAAATTTTCTGAAAGCACCAGCTTTGGAAATTCATATCCTTTCAAGTTTAAGGGAGGAGACCATCTCAGCAAGCCATTTCTGAAAGCTGGGTGGTAAGGTGGACTTCCACTCCCCCAAGATAACCCTCTTGGCCACCACCATCCCAAACATTAAAGATAACCGTTGAGAATATGGTAGTGAGAATGGAGCACCCAAAAAGAGCTAATTCAATATCTGGACTGATGTTTTTCCCAAAAACCTGTGAATACCACTGAAATATGTCCCGCCAAAAGTGGGACACCTCAGGGCAAAACCAAAAACTATGAGCAAAGGTCCCTTCTGCGCTCTTGCAGCGATTACATATAGGGGATACTGACGGATACATTTTATGAAGCTTTACTTTCAAATAATGTAATCTGTGCATCACTTTAAATTGTATTAAATGTAGCCTAGTATCTATGGAGCAAGTATGTATTCTTTCCGATCTCTCCTCCCAAATATCATCAGAGTGTGTGACACCCATACAATCCAATTAGAAGAATCAAGGTGTTTATAAAACTCTACAAAATGGTCATTAATATCTTTAGGGTGAGTAAGGAGGTCACAAGATTTAGATTTAATTTGAAAAATGGCCCTGCTAGCCTGCAAACCTCTTAGTTGCCTAGCAAGTAACTTGTCTGACTTGTCTCCCAGTTCAAACTGCTTTTGTTTGAGCTTGAGTAGTAAGTTAGAGACCTGATCACTTAAAATAGAGTTATTTTCATATTTCAGTGGAGAAAAAACATATTTGGGCCATACACATTCACGCATGTTATGGGAAAAGTATTAATGAATCCAGATCCTATAATATCTTTCCGCCGGGTGAGCCAATACGGGTTGCATTTGAAATGGAATGGATTTTCTAAATAATATATTCTATAATAATATAATATATTCGAAATATAATTCTCGCTGACAGTGACTTTAAATGCGCAAACACCTTCCCTCTCTTGATCTGGTGCCCCATTCCTCTCACATACCGGCTCATAAATGTAACACTTACCCCAGTATTATTACTAACATTTGTATCAGTACTTGCCATTCTGCTTATTTAGTAGCATATAAGGCACAAGATCATGGACAATCATAACAAAAATAAACATTGTCTGGTGCAAAACACGAACATGAACTCCCCACCCTCCCAAAACCGCCTCCCCAAACGAAGCAGCAAACGTTCTCCATAAACATGGAGACAGCGGAGGAAAGAGAGCAAGTTCCGTTAATTTAACCTAACATAGTAGGGAAAAAAACACTTAGCACAACAGCAGTTCTCCGCAGCACAAATGAACTAGTAAACATATTCAAGTAGCCTACCATTCAAAAAGAAAAAAGAAAATATTCAGGGTTTAGTCCACATCACTTTGCGCTTACTGGGCTGAATAATGTCCTAAACATTGGCCTATTCTTAACTGCTAGGCAGAGTATCCGCAAACTTCTTGGTACCCTCCGGGGACAATCTTTACCATTGTGATGTAAACGCAGCTTTGCAGGAAAGCGAAGGGACCAATTTACTCCAGAACCTCGAAGCAGGGCCATAGCAAGGCCCCTTGACTGTATATTGCTCTGGGCCTCTTTCCTATTAAAAAATACAGTTTAGAATTTGTTGTGGGGCCCCTTGGATCTTTGGGCCCCTAGAATCGTTACACCCTTTAAATTAACAACACAAATAAATTAAAACACAACACAAATAATTTAAGTCACAACACAAATAAATTAATACACAACACAACAAAATTAAGCCATAACACAACGGAATTAAGCCACAACACAACGGAAATGCTCCCGGCCACTAGGGGGCAGTTGATACACAGAAACGACAAATGTTTCCAATGTAAGTATATTTTTTAATGTTACTAAATAGAAACTATTTATATTCTTTCCAGATTTATTTATTTCTAATTCTTCAGACTGTAGTTTGCGAGGCATATCTTTTCACTATGACAACTTAAGTTATTCGTTAGTGTATTAATTGACTGCAGTAAATGTGGCTTCATGTTAACACATTCTAACATCTTTTTTCATTAGTTATGTAACAGTGGATGCAAAAATGTCTTTATTTGTAAATCAGTATAGCTGGCATATATAACAAGCAGCTGCAACAATCAGAATAGGCGATCGTTGATTTTATGTCTTATTTTCTCCGAATATCCTTCAAATGTGCGTCGGAGAAGTTAGGGACCGTCTATTAAGTGTGTGAATTTTCAATTTGCGACCAGCATGAGATGGAACCATCTTTATTTGATTATGGACGCTGATCAGGTTCCCTTATTATGTCGTTATCGTATGCCTTTCCTGTGCTGAATATTTATAAAATTTTTGCTCTAATAACATTAAAATTGTTTATAGTAAATTATGTGTTTCAGGCAACCGTATCTTTTCAATTGTTTCAAACAGTGTATTAGGCTACTAGTTGATTGGATGTGCTTAAATAAAAAAAGTGGATGTGCTTAAAAAAAAAAAGTTTTAAAACCTCAGACACTCTCTAGTAAAACAAAAGTTAATAATGTTGACAAATTATACAGATATATAATTTGTCAACATTATGAACAATTTTGAACAGCACACTATATAGTAAATGTGAACTCATTTAAGCAAAGTAAAGTCAGGCCCATGGGTGGAGTCAATGAGCATCTCATTATGTTGCGAACCCTTTATCACACAAAACCATCAAAATTAAGCAGATAATATTTGGGAAACTATAGGCTGTATTATGTTATGCAGTGCACACATAAGGTATTCCATCTTGTTTTGGAGTAATAACTTTAATCATGGAGAAGGTATTTAACTCTTAATTTTACATAATTTTAAAAGTCTGCTGTACTTAGCATGTATTGGCATTGCCAAACTAAAATGTGTAGTATGTCTTGTAAAGAGCACTTGATAATGTTAAAATGCTTTGGATTACTTTCACCAACCATTGAAAATGTATTGAAATTCTACCAAAACAAAACTCTGTAAGAATCAATTGAGGTAAAAATGACCAAATTTGGAATTGTAACAAGTGTGCAGAATGATTGTTGTTTTCCAACTTGCTTTGAGCTACTCTACAAAGATTTTTAAAAGTTATTGAATTATTTATAAAATTATACCAACAGAATTCAACTGAATTCAGAAAACTTTGAGCCGTAGTATGTCCTGTAGATAATTGTACTGAATTGTTGATCAAGCATCATAAGAAAAGTGAACAGCTCATCAGTAACTATAGTGTTGGCAAACTAAGAGGGGTACATGCTGGTATTGAAATGCTGTTGCAACTTTCAGGTGAATAGTGTGAACTACACTATAAGAGAGCATTTCAGTAGATACATAGGGTTTTCCATATTGATTCAAATGAATTAGTTTTTCAGTCATTCAAAAAAAGTTTTGAAAACTTTATCATTATTGCATAAATCTGTTCTGCAATTCAAAATCTATTAACTTTGTCAACAGAACATAACAGGCATAGTATGCTCTTGAGAGGATGTTTGATAATGGTAATGATTTGAAAAAAATCTGTCCACCCACTGAAAATACAAAGTTTTGTTTTGTTTTTTTTACAATAAAAATGTGTAATTTTCTTTTTTATTCATAGCCAGATGTTCTACGACTTGTTCTGGAACATTGAATCGTTGAATCATGACATTTGTAGAGTCCTTCAGAGATTGTATCTGTACTGCAATCCATTGAGATCAACACTTTTATCCGCTTTTTAAAACGTCAACTTTAGAAGAAAAATGACATACTTCCCATAAATAATTTATTAATATTAGCCATTTTGTATGCACCATTAGAAAGGTATTGAGTAACAAATTCCAAATGTGTGAATGTGAAACCAGCTTTATTACAGTGACTAATTGGTGTTACTAATTGAAGTTATGGCTAGTCGACATTACATTTTTAAGAAAACTTTCTCAGTTTGATGGCACTTAAGAGTTATAAATGTCTTTAATAAGCAATACTAGTTTGCTACAAGTTAACTGATGTTTTGCAGATCCCAGTGTATTGTCCATTTTGTGGTGCAACGTTGGAAAACTGCCCTGCATTTTGCAGTGCATGCGGCCGAAGCATAACATTTCTGAAAGATGTGGCAAGCAAAGTTCCTGTTGAGAATCAACCTAGTATGAGTTCAGGTATATATGGAGGTTGTTGTATGACATGGTTCATTTGTAATGACAATGAGGTACTGTATTGTTGGGTAGATTACTTCTGAAATGTAATCTGATACTGATGACTACAATTTTCATAAAGTAATCTTTCAGATCATCTAAAATGTACTACTGACAGTATTAATTTCAAACTACCTGCAAGGCAACATCAATACGTTAATATTATGAATATGTAAACCATGACACTGTAATTTGGTTACACTTTTACAAAATAAATATAGCTTTGTAATCCAATTATTTAATCAGGTCAGGGTGAGAGTATGTCACAGATTTCCATAATATTCGAGTTGACATTATGTTTAAAGCAGGAAACACAGGGAGAAGTACACTGGACACCTTTAAGTTTAAAGAGAAGGAGAGGAGAATGTTCTTTACTAAGAAATGTCAGGAATATAGGAAGGATATAAAACTGGTCAAGGTCAATAAAGAGAGTCACCACACTCCAGTGTATATGCTATTTTTTAATTTGTCAGTGCACTATTTTGTTCTTTTGATGCATATTTATGTTGGAGTTATGTGGAGACAAATGTATGTCCTAAAACCTGTGAGTGGGAAGACCCTGCCCCTTGATGTTCAGCCTAATTGGTCATCTGAGCAACTGTTAACAGCTGCTGTGAAGAAAATAAAAGACTTCAATCAAGACATTGAAGATGGTCCCTATGTTTTGCTTTACCGAGATGGTGCACAGGTTATACACATTCCAGGAACAAGCACTCCTTTCAGAATACAACTGTACAAAGAGGCACTTGGGAAGGCTTATCAAAAGAATAACACTGTACATATGCACACTTCATGACTTCTCAGCAAATGGTAAGCAGCATAAATCTCACCAAGAGTTATATACAGAACAATTTAGATATATAGAAGTAGGTTAAGATCATTGTGAATTTTCCTTAGACTCATAACAGTTGTTGTTTTAAAGATGGCAGAAATTGTTCTAGTTCAGACAGTGAAGTAGAAGTAAAACTGACCTCCAACAGTCCACTTCATGACAGTGACACCCTGGTGAGTGGATATTTCTGATTGTGCATTCCCTTGCATATAACACAATAGAACATAACACAAATATAACTTGATACATCCTAATGTGCTCACTGGGACCTTCAATGCTGCAGAAATTCTGTACCCTTCCCCAGATCTGAGCCTCGATACAATCCTGTCTCAGCAGTCTACAGACAATTCCTTGGACTTCATGGCTTGGTTTGTGCTCTGACATGCACTGTTAACTGTGGGACCTTATATAAACAGGTGTGTGCCTTTCCAAATCATGTCCAATCAACTGAATTTACCACAGGTGGACTCCAATCAAGTTGTAGAAACATCTCAAGGATGATCAGTGGAAACAGGATGCATCTGAGCTCAATTTTGAGTGTCATGGCAAAGGCTGTGAATACTTATGTACATGTGATTTTTTTTTCGTTTTTTATTTTTCATAAATTTGCAAAGATTTTGTACAAACTTCTTTCACGTTGTCATTATGGGGTATTGTTTGTAGAATTTTGAGGAAAATAATGAATTTAATCCATTTTGGAATAAGGCTGTAACATAACAAAATGTGGATAAAGTGAAGTGCTGTGAATACTTTCCGGATGCACTGTAAGCTTGAAGTCTGAGCATTGAGTTTCATAATAATTACAATAGCTTTAAAAGTAGTTTGCTTGGCCTATGGATGTATTTAAATACCAGTCTTTTTTTTTCCCCCAGCAATTACACACGTGTATGCACCTATAGTAATTGACAGTGACTCAGAGTCCTCAGAGGAGTCAGAGGACAGCAGAGAAAATGTTGAAGAGGGAAGGTACCGATTCATTCTTTCATACCAACATTTTTATTTAAATTATTCAGACAATTCTTTGTATTTTCATGATCAATTTAATTTATTTATTGACACTGTCATATTATTTTACAGCACAGATGTGTTAACTGCTGCAGAAATTGTATCAAACCTCTCATCGAAGATCATATGTACTTCTTGCTCCAGATTCAACATAAATCGAGCTAATATTTGGGATGGAGCAGTTTGTGGTTTCAAATGGACTTCATATGACTCAGTTCGTGACATGATTGTCAAATTCACAGATGATGAGGGGACAGTTGAAGATGCAATGGACACTGGTGGTCCCAAACGCGAGTTTCTAACCTTGTTAATGGACTGTTTAAGAACACGACAAATCTTTGACGGTCCAGAGAATAGGATATTTCTCACCTTTGACAGTGCAAGTAAAAATTTTACTTAACACCACTACTTATCTGCCTTGTGTGTGTTTATAACAGTATTGTTTTTTCTAACTGGAGAGAAACCATATCTAATCTATATCCTACAGCTGCCAGAGAAGATGAATACTTCCTTGCTGGGAGAATGATCGCAGTATCAATTGTTCATGGTGGTCCAGGTCCTTGGTCAACACCTCACTGGGAGGGTTGACTTTGATGGAACAATAGAAGATATAACAGATGAGACCATGATGATGGCCTTGCTTGAGGTACATTTATCTTTCAATAAAGCTTATTTTTAGTTACGTTTAATCCCCCCCCCTTTATATTAGATGTTTTAAAGATTAACAGTTTCTACTGAATGTTTTTTCCTGTTTTTTTAAAAAAAAAAGTCAAGTTACAATGGAAGTCAATGGGGCCAATCCATAAACTTTCAAATTCTTACTGTTTTAAACATATAGACACAAGACGTAAACAATATGTGTGTTAACATGATTTTAGTGTGATAAAATCACTTAATAACCGCATCTTTGTAAAGTCGCAGCCAATTTTACAATTTCATTGCCATGACAACTTTCGACTTTACAGCTCAAAAAACACAACTTTTAACAGAAAAATGAATGCAAGTGCTTTTATGAAATTATAAGCTTCACATTTATGTTTTTAAACCCTCCAAAAACTGGCCCTATTGACTTCCATTGTAGGCACTTCACTGTAACCTTGATTTTTGATTGAAGAAAAGGAGGGACGAGTCGAAATTAATTTTTGTGGTAATCAACATAATGCCACAAATGCTGTCGATTGAGCTCAACTTGCATTGAACCCAGAATATTCCTTGAAATACAGTTACTAGCATTGTATTACTGCTTTTGGATGCTTTCATGAACTTTGTTTACCCCAGATATCCAGTGCAACAACATTGGATGAATTACACTTGCTTATTGATAAGCATGCAGTCTTGCTGCAGACTGCTGGATGTTTCAAGTACCTTCAAAGCGTAAAAGGCAAAGAGAAAATTTGGACAGAAATAATACAGGTGTACATAATCTACAGAAATCATTACTCAATTCAAAGGTGGGTGTCTGAGCCTAATTTGAGTTCATCTGCTTAATGTGCACACGAATATGTGAATATTACGGTCAAAGTTAATGGAATAGTTCACCCAAAAATGATTATTCTCTCATAATTTACTCACCCTCATTTCGTCTCAAACTTTTATCACATTCTTTCTTCTATAGAACACAAATATATTTTCATGGAGATATAGTGTCTGTTTGTCCATACAAAACAAGTGAATGGGGACTAAACTTTCACTTCAGAAGACATGAATAAACCACTGGAGTCTTATGGATCACTTTTATGCTGCCTTTGTATGCTTTTTTTTTTAGAGCTTGAAAGTTTGGTCCTCATTCACTTGCATTGTGTGGATGTTTTGACATATCTCTATGAACATTCAGAACACATACCTCAATTATAAACATAAAAATTGGAAAAGACATGACAGTAGACTGTACCTTTGTTTTCTGAAATATGATCACCAGCTTTCAATTCATTGGTTTGTGGTTGAGGAGCCATATATATGGCTTGCAGCCCCTGCAAAATCAATTATTAATCTGAGAAAAAGTGCTTTAAATGTCTATACAATGAAGGACACAAATGAGCCTAAATATGAGTTTGACAACGTCAAGATTGATAGATAATATTAAACATGGTATTATAGGGTGACGCCATGTGAAGGGCAGACGTGTGAGAGACAGCTCTGTGCACTTTGCTAATTTTTAAAAATTATTTTCATGATATAATCCAGTGAAATTTGATACACCCAGTTACACATTTACAGTTTGAGATAAACATGGCAAAGAAGTCAAAATCCTCGGGCTCTGGAGACATTAAAAGACACTTACGGGTTCAAGATGAAAGCCCAGACAGACCTGTGGACCGGGGACTCAATTTGGATGGCGTGGCGGGAGAAGGAATCCAGCGTCAACTGTCCAACATGTCAGTGATGTTGACGAAGGTACTTGCAGACTTAGGGGATCTCGCTGTAATACGTCGATCGATTACGGCGATGGAAAAAAATTCTCTGAGCTAGTCACGAGTGACAGATGTTGAAAAATGAATCGATTTTTTTGGAGTCATCAGAGAGGGAATTAGCCGCTAATCCGCCCGCGACCAAAGTTGATTTGGAATGTGTTCTTGAAAAGCTTGAAGATCTTGAGAATAGAAGCCACAGGAATAACATTTGAATTGTTGGAATGCCTGAGCATGAGGAGGGCAGAGATATGGTGAAATTCCTAGAGGAGGTTTTCCCGAGTCTGCTCGACATAACGGGCCACAAGCTGGAAATCGAGCGAGCTCGCAGAGTCCCGGCTTGCAGATCTGCTGAGGGAGACAGGCCCCGATCGATTCTGGCCAAATTTTTTAAATCATCTGATAAAAATCTCGTGTTGCACCTGGCGAGGAGCAAAGGAAAGCTTTCTTGGAAGAGTTACAATATTTTCTTTTTCCCGGACTTTGCGAACTCAACAAGAGAGAAACGCGATTGGTTTAGGGAATGCAAGAAACTCTTACATCAGCAGAAGATCACTTTTGCTCTGATGTTTCCAGCCAGACTGAGAATAAACACCAAGGACGGCAGCAGAGTATTTATATGTCCCAATCAGGCAATGTCTTTTATTGAAACAATGGGTGAGTAACCATTGGGTGTTTTTCTTGTGAGTGGATTGACTCACTGTACATACTCTGGCTTTTGGAGGAAGCTGGGCGCCATTTTTGTTTCCTTTTGCGTTGGCTCCGCCAAGTGATTGGAGTTTTTGTTTTGTGGATTAACACTTTTCCTTAAAGAAACTTTTGCATTGATGGAAGATCACTTTTACAATGAACGGATGACCGCAAAATATCTACATGCCCACACAAAGGATGTCTTTTATAAAGTTGGCGGACTGTGTAAATCATGGGATATACTTTTATGTGGCCTCCGAGTGAATTGACTCTTGACCATCCGAGGAACCGGGATGCGTGTTTCGTTTCCTTTTGTGCTGGTTCTGCCAAGCGGTTGGAGCTTGTTTTGTTAAATAACATTACTTCGGGACAGTTATGGATGAATCTGTCAGTTCCTTGTGCTTATGCCTCCTGTTGGCTGGAGTATGATTTGTGGAGTATTTTCGTGGGACATTGGAATGATTATGTCATCTGCTGCACTCATCAGCTGGCTCACTAAAGATTTGTTTGTCTGATGCTTTATATCGGCTGGAATTTGTTTTGTGAAGGAACACACCTTTGAGACAGTTCTGTGAATGAGTCTACACGTTCTTTGTGTTTATTCTGCCTATTGGCTGGGGGTTTGTTTTACAAAATATTTGATGTTATGTAATTTTGCCTTACAAATTTGTGAATCAAAAGTGAGCAATCCGATGGCAAAGTTGTCGCAGGGGCTCTCGTAGGTGTACATGGACTGTTTGAGTTTAAAGGGATTGACGCTGGTTGGCGCTGCCATGCGCGGGGTTAATGTGCACGTTTTACTTTTTTCTGTTTGTTTTGTTCGGGGGGAAGTTCGGGGTTTTATTGTTGCATTAATGTTGAAATGTGGTCTTCATAATTTTATTTTTGGCACACAATTTATTTTTTCTATTATATCAAAATGTCAAATGTTAATATGAATGGATTGTCTCTCTCCAAGTGGAATGTGAATGGGTTGGGGAACCCCATAAAAAGAAGGAAGGTTATTTCTTTTCTTAAATGTAAGAAATATGATATAGTGTTTCTTCAAGAAACACATCTTTCCCCGCAGGAAGCTGAAACATTTGGGAAGATATGGGGTGTAAGATGTTTGCTTTAGTGTTAGCTCAAGTAAGAGTAAGGGAGTCATTATATTGCTAAATAAACATTTACAATTCAAATGTCTCAAACAGTTTAATGATAAATTAGGAAGAGTCATTATTGTTTTAGCAGAAATTAAGGGGAAAAGTCTGATTTTGGCTAATATTTACGCACCTAACGCTGATGATCAGGGTTTTTTTTATAGATCTTGAAGGGATGTTGCAAGCCGCTGGCACCCCTCATGATATAATTTTGGGAGGAGACTTTAATCTTTTGATGGACTCAGTCCTTGATCATAGTGAAGCAAAAGTGTGTAAGCCCCCTAGAGCAACATTGATGCTTCACAGGATGGGTAAAAATCTTGGTCTTGCAGATATTTGGAGATTTTTGAACCCATCTGGTAGAGACTATACATCAGTCCATAAGATTTATTCTAGAATAGATTTTTTTTTATATCCAAATTCCTCATTTCATCTGTTGCTGAGTGCTCAATTGGAAACATTTTAATCTCGGATCACGCCCTGGTGAGTTTAGAGGTGTTGCCACATATAGAGAAAAAGAAATCATATAGTTGGCGCCTTAATGTATCCCTTTTGCAAAATCCTGATTTCCAACAAATGTTAAAGACTGAAATAAGTGTTTATATGGAGACCAACTGGTCCTCGGTATCCTCTGTGGGCGTGGCTTGGGAGGCACTATTAAGGTGGTTCTTAGGGGTTGGATCATACAGTATGCCTCATTCATCAAAAAATCCAAAGCACGAGAACTCGTGGAGTTGGAAGGAAATATTAAAAGTGCAGAGGCAGAGCTGAAGCGCCGAATGTCATCTGATGGCCTCAGAGAATTGACCCGATTGAAATATAGATATAATACTATTTTGTCACAGAAAGTGGAGTTTTGGTTATTCAGGGCAAGACAGTCATACTTTGAGTCAGTTGACAAAGCAGGGAAGCTTTTGGCTAGATATATAAAGCAGAGAGAGTCTTTTTCAACCATTCCCTCAGTGAAATCTGCTGGTGGTGAAATTTTTACCTCAGCCATTGATATTAATAATGCCTTTAAAGAATTCTATCTTGATCTTTATAGTTCCACGTCTTCATCTACTGATGAAGATATTAGAAACTTTGTGGAACCATTAGATCTTCCTAAACTGAAGACTAAGCAAAAAAATGCTCTTGATTCTGAGATAACCTTGGAGGAGCTTGACGAGGTAATTAAGTCCCTATCTACTGGCCAGGCTCCGGGGCCAGATGGTTTTGCCACAGAATTTTTTAGATCCTATGCTACAGAATTGGCTCCACTTTTGTTAGAAGTTTATACTGAATCATTAAAGAATGGAAAGCTTCCTCCAACCATGACACAAGCCTGGATCAGTCTGATTCTTAAAAAAGACAAAGATCCAAGTGAGTGTAAAAGTTACCGTCCAATCTCCCTGATCCAACTAGATGTAAAAATTGTGTCAAATATTTACACAATAAGTAAGTAAGGTTATGACATCTCTTATACATATAAATCAGGTGGGGTTTATTCGGGGCTGCAGCTCTTCTGATAACATCAGGCGTCTCATCAATATCATGTGGTCCATAGCGAATGATCAGTCTCCGGTCGCTGCCTTCTCACTTGACGCCAAAAAGGCGTTTGATATGGTAGAATGGGATTATCTTTTTAAGATTTTGGAAATGTATGGGTTCGGGAGTACATTTATTGGTTGGATTAAGTTACTTTATAGACACCATGTAACAGCGGTACAAACAAATGGATAGGGGCACTCGGCAGGGTTGCCCTCTTTCCCCATTATTGTTCTGCCTTGCCCTGGAACCACTAGCAGCCGCAATAAGAAAGGAGGACGATTTTCCAGGGGTGGTGGCGGGAGGTGTGGCGCATAAGCTTCTGCTTTACGCAGATGATATTTTGTTATTCGTCTCCGACCCCACTAGATCTATGCCTTGCCTCCACAGAATTATTAATTCCTTTTCCAAGTTCTCAGGATATGAAGTCAATTGGTCTAAATCCGAAGCTTTGTCTTTGACAGCGTACTGTCCAGTAACGGCCTTCCAGCCGGACGCCTTCCAGTAGCCCAAACAGGGCATTAAGTATTTGGTAATTTTATTCCCAGCAAATTTGTCTGATTTAGTCAGAGTTAATTTTGATCCCTTAATAAAAAGGTTTTCGAATGATGTGGACAGGTGGGCTTCATTTCACTTATCGAAGATTGGGAAGGTTAAAGTAATTAAAATTAATTGTATTCCAAAATTCAACTACCTGTTACAGTCTCTCCCTATAGATGTCCCCCTCTCTTATTTCAAGCAATTTGATAGCATAGTGAAGTCCTTCATTTGGAATGGTAAGCGTGCCAGGTTAAATTTCAATAAGTTGCATAGGCCGATTGACAAAGGTGGGTTAGGCCTATTTTATTATTATGCATTCGGTCTCAGACATTTGGCTCATTGGTCGCTTCCACCTGAGAGAGCCCCTCCCTGGTTTCTTATTGAACAAGAAGTTCTTGCCCCTATTTTGCCATTGCAAAGGCTTTCGATCAAACTAACCAGAGCAGTTAAGTCACACCCCGTTATTTCGCATTTGCACGTGGTTTGGACTAAAGTGTCCAGTGTGTTTAATTCGGACATTTATTTAAATGTTGCCTCAAGCATATGGCTGAACCCTAAATTACATATTAATAAGTCCCCTTTCTGCTGGTCAGAGTGGATTGGGAGGGGGCTTACTACACTCGGTGACCTATATGAGAGTGGAGTACTGAGATCTTTTGATAATTTGGTTCAACATTTTAAGATTCCTAGATCCCAGGTCTTTAGGTTTTTACAGCTTCGCCACCTGTTCAACAAATGTGGATGAGAAAATCACTGCTTTATAGTAATGGGGAATGCCAGGCTGTGCACAACAATTCTCTCTATACCAATATACTTACCTACATCATGTCTATAACAAAATCATACATAAAATATTTACAGTCCAAAAATGAATTAATTTTGTGGTTAAATTTATTTTTGTCTGTCTTGGAATCAATAAAAAATTGTAATAACAAAAAACATGGTATTATAAGGTCACAACACCATGTACAGTAAATGGTAGAAACTTCCTAATCACTTACAAATATCCTCATGTTATTATGTTGGTCCTTTTTTGCACCAGACCCTAAAGTAAAAAAAAAAAACCTCTCCCATATTAAATATTGGTACTACACAGCAGACTTAATTCACAAAGTAACTTACCACTGTGTTCTACCTCAGCCAAAAACTGCACATTTGTACCGCACGAGCGACAAAAGACTTGAACAGTCCCCAGATCGTTGCCACATAAATGACAAAACATGGCAGCCTAGGAAGACAAGAATGAAAATTATAACAGCATGAATACAGACTAATGAGCACTGGGCCCATGTGGAACCCAAGCAGAAGGAATTTAAGGGAAAATCATTAGTAAAACCATTCTCAATATCAAGTAAATTGTTGATTTATAATCATGGATGATGATACAAATGTAAAGAATGGATCTGATTATAAGAATGGGTTTATAGACAGTTTACACATCAGTTCATTCTGTTGGTGTTAAATAAATGAGGACCATGAAAATTATTAAATACATTCAGAATCTGAAAGTCTTTTTAGCAGCATCACAGACATTTTAAAGGAATTATAATACAGAACAATAACTTAGCCCTCTATGGAATGCATTATTGATACGGATGAGTAAAAATGTTGTACTGTTCTTTTTCTACTTAAAATGTTACACTGAAACATAATCAATATCAATTGTGTTGCTGACATTGTACTATAAATAATGACAAAAATGTGGATGAGAAAATCACTACTTTATAGTAATGGGGAATGCCAGGCTGTGCACTACAATTTTCTCTATACCAATAAACTTACCTACATTATGTCTATAACAAAATCATACATAAAATGTTTACAGTCCAAAAATGAATTAATAAATAAAAGGCATAATTCAAGATTATAAATAAAAAAATATTCAGATCATTCTAACTTTGTTCCTTATAAATTCTATGTAATGGATGTCTAATTATTGCCTAGTGTGATTCCATTGTGTTACAATGTTGCCTCAGGGCACAACATGAAAAATTTCATAGTTTTCTATCACACATGTACTATATATACAGTGGTGGCAACTGCCACCCAGCTAAAGATTGAACCCCTTCTCTTATTCGAAATACATCTTCACCATCAATAAATGTGTATATATGTATATTTTTATATCGATGAAAAATGACAGGAACACTTCATTAAGGTTCACTTTTCATTGGGGAAAATATGGCACTGCTGCAGTTTCACACCTGCTGAAAGATCAGTCAAATTGACTGCAAACGGGTCGTATAACAATTCTTGCATGTCTATTAGTTGATTAAGAAAGGACTCATGAATCTGATGTTTTATTTTGACACAGCAAACATTTTGTTGTGTTGCCTTTAATTACAATACTCAGGTTCACAATGCACAAATGTCTTTGTCAAAATGTATTAAGTTAACTTACAACTATGCCATAATTAAAACATAAATCTATTTTACTCACATTGGGAATGTCTTATCTTGTCCGATCCTCCTCGTGTAAGTATTTAACACCAGAGTCACACTGCTAATAATGTTTTAAAGAATCAAATCATCATTCACAAGGTCAA
Organism: Myxocyprinus asiaticus; assembly: GCF_019703515.2. Lineage (NCBI taxonomy): Eukaryota > Metazoa > Chordata > Actinopteri > Cypriniformes > Catostomidae > Myxocyprinus > Myxocyprinus asiaticus. The sequence continues at coordinate 36,513,321 of NC_059352.1, read as the reverse complement.
CGGTGCCCCCTTGTGGTCGGGAGCACTTCTATTGTGTTGTGGCTTAATTTATTTGTGTTGTGGCTTAATTTATTTGTGTTGTGGCTTAATTTCGTTGTAGTGGCTTCATTTATTTGTGTTGTGGCTTCATTTATTGGTGTTGTGTCGTAATGTATTTGTGTTGTGTCTTAAATTATTTGTGTTGTGTCTTATTTCATTTCAGAATCAAAATCAGAATCAGCTTTATTGCCAAGTATGCTTACACATACAAGGAATTTGTCTTGGTGACAGGAGCTTCCAGTGTACAACAATACAAAAACAATACATAAACAGTAGCAAGACATAGATAATAATAAAAAATAGTTATACACATGTACATACACAAACACACACATACATACATACACACATACACATACGCAGTGCAATCTAATACAAATCTGTTATCTGTTATGTACAGTTCAAATTTATTTTATTTTTTTCAGAGGAATGAAATGGCAGAAGGGGTTGGATGTGTTGGATAAATATAGAAAAAGACTAAACTGTGTATTGCACATAGCTATTGCTCAATGGGGCAATTTAACTGTTCATGAGATGGATAGCCTGAGGGAAAAAACTGTTCCTGTGCCTGATGGTTCTTGTGCTCAGAGCTCTGAAGCGTAGGCCAGAAGGCAACAGTTCAAAAAGGTAATAGGCAGGGTGAGTGGGGTCCAGAGTGATTTTTCCAGCCTTTTTCCTCACTCTGGAAGTGTATAGTTCTTGAAGGGGGGGCAGGGGGCAACCAATAATTTCTCAGCAGTCTCAGATGACTGATTTCGTAGCTGAACCAAACCAGACAGTTATTGAAGTGCAGAGGACCGACTCCATGACCGCTGAGTAGAACTGTATCAGCAGTGCCTGTGGCAGGTTGAACTTCCTCAGCTGGCGAAGGAAGTACAACCTCTGCTGGGCCTTTTCACAATGGAGTCAGTTTGTGTCTCCCACTTCAGGTCCTGTGAGATGGTAGTGCCCAGGAACCTGAATGACTCCACTGCTGCCTCAGTGCTGTTTAGAATGGTGAGGGGGTAAAGTGTTGGGGTGTTCCTCCTAAAGTCCACAATGATCTCCGCCATTTTGAGCGTGTTCAGCTCAAGGTTGTTTTGACTGCACCAGACAGCCAGCTGTTCAACCTCCCTTCTGTATGCAGACTCATTGTCATCTCGGATGAGGCCGATGAAAGTGGTGTCATCTGTAAACTTCAGGAGCTTGACAGAGGGGTACTTGGCGATGCAGTCGTTGGTGTAGAGCAAGAAGAGTAGTGGGGAGAGCACACATCCCTGGGGGGCACCAGTGCTGATTGTACAGGTGCTGGAAGTGAGTTTCCCCTGTCTCACAAGCTTCTGCCTGTCCGTCAGAAAGCTGGTAATCCACTGACAGATAGACATGGGAACAGAGAGTTTGTGTAATTTATTCTGGAGTATAGCTGGGATGATGGTGTTGAAAGTCGAACTGAAGTCCACAAAAAGGATCCTTGCATATGTCCCTGGTCTGTCCAGATGTTGCAAGATATGATGCAATCCCATGTTGACTGTATCATCCACAGACCTGTTTGCTCGATAAGCAAATTGAAGGGGATCTAGAAAGGGTCCAGTGATGTTCTTCTGATAGGCCAACACCAGTCTCTCAAATGATTTCATGACCACAGATGTCAGGGCGACAGGTCTGTAGTCATTAAGTCCTGTGATTTTTGGTTTCTTTGGGACAGGAATAATGATTGAGCATTTGAAGCAGCGTGGGACTTCACACTGCTCCAGTGATCTATTGAAGATCTGTGTGAAGATGGGGGCCAGCTGGTTAACACAGGCTGTTAACATCCCCTTATTTGTGTTGTGTCTTAATTTATTTGTGTTGTGTCTTATTTTATTTGTGTTGTGTCTTAATTTATTTGTGTTTTGACTTGTTTTATTTGTGTTGTGTCTTAATTTATTTGTGTTGTGAACTTTTATTTGCTTTGCAAATGTTGTTGTGTTGTGCACCTCTGGGCCACCATAGGGATAGCATGAGTGTGCAAATGATGAGAGAATTAAATTTTTTGGGTGAACTAACCCTTTAAAGCAGCTCAGAGTGTGTAGCCTGCTCTTTTTGTAATGGAAAAGTGTCTAATTTTTAGTGTGTAGTAAAAAAGTGTGCAAGTATTGGGAAATACTATCACGCCATAAAATCGAATCTTGAAACCAAAGAAGAAGTGTCTGTCTGCTGCCGAGTTCGATATGGCATAGGCTACTACTACTACTCCTACTATTTCTGCCATAGACAGACATGGCAGAAGTAGTAAGAGTAGTATACTATTCTGAACAGACCCTTCTCCTTTGGTTTCAAGATGCGATTTTATGGCGTTATAGTATTTCCAATACTTGCACACTTTTTTTACTACACTCTAAAAATGACTGAAAACTGCAAAACTACTACAAGGCACCCCCCCCCCCTTCAATGAACCAGTAAAATGCATGATGTCACATTCACACAATGTGTTTGTTGTGTTTATTTGGAGTCCTGCAGCAACCCTACAACTACACCTATCCTTACCCATAACCCTAACCATAATGATTAAAACTAAACAGTTTGAAAAATTATTCAGTATACCAACTTAAAAGTTCTATAGAATAAATCATACTGTTGTATCACTAGCAAGGACGGATTAAGACCTGAGAGGCCCATGGGCCAGTGTTGTGTCTCATTCCAACTGCCCGGTTGAAGCCTACCCCACTTCGCTTGCACGAGCACAGTACCGCCGTGTTTCCACTAGATGGCAGTAAAAAAGTGGGAATTTCGTCTTCACCCAACCCATCCGAAAATTCAGTTTGGATGACAAGTTATACATTTTCCAGTAGATGGCAGCACAGACTCTGAAATTTAATTCAAAGGATTTCAAACGTCATTGCCCTACGTCCTTACGGAAACAGTTATCTGTGTTTCTACACAACTCGTGTAACAAGTCGATTCTAGTTATTTTTTGTCTGCTTATTTAACGTTAAATCAATATGTAGCCTACTGGTAGATTTTACAATAAGGTGTCACATCCTTTACAAAAGGAAATTAGTTTGTCAATCTGACACACTCAACACTTGTAATGTTATAATATTGTCCAAACGAACACATACGTGTATTTAAATTGCATGATAATGACTATTGTTACTGGTATTTTATCTAAATCACTTGTTAAAATTGTACAGTACTGTGCAAAAAATTTTGGCACTTGTGAAAAATGTTGCATATTGAGGATGTCTTCAAAAATAATGACATAAATAGTTTTCATTTATCACTTAATGTCATACAAAGTCCAGTAAACATAAAAAAAGCTAAATCAATATTTGGTGTGGCCACTTTTGCCTTTAAAACAGCACCAATTCTCCTAGGTACACCTGGACACAGTTTTCTTGGTTGTTGGCAGATGGGATGTTCCAAGTTCCTTCTATCTGTTTAGGCTGTCTCATTATGTAACCTCAGACTGACATGATGTTCAGTGGGGGGCTTTGTGGGGGCCATGACATCTGTTGCAGGGCTCTCTGTTCTTCTATTCTAATATTTTCTGTGTGCAAAAGTAATGTTTGGGAGTCTAACATTTATATTTCCTATTGACACACTAAAGTAGCAGATAAAAATAACCATCTTAAGACAAATGCTTTTGTGAACATCTTATGTACCTAAGACTTTTGCACAGTACTGTACATGTAGTAGCTGCAGTAAAATTCTGTAATTGGCTCTTGGTGGAAATAAATAATATAGCCTAGCTTTATTTCTACTGCACCTTTCAGTATTTAAGCAAAAAGTTTTTAACAAATTAATAAGAGAAATCTACACAAATGAATTATAAAAACAACATAAATGAACATGATTTCATATTTAAAAACTATATATATATATATTTAGTCTTAATATACAAGGGGGTATAAAATATGCAAGGTCCACAGAAAGGATCCTTGCATTTGTCCCTGGTCTGTCCAGATGTTGCAAGATATGATGCAATCCCATGTTGACTGCATCATCCACAGACCTGTTTGCTCGATAAGCAAATTGAAGGGGATCTAGAAAGGGTCCAGTGATGTTCTTCAGGTGGGCCAACACCAGTCTCTCAAATGATTTCATGACCACAGACGTCAGGGCGACAGGTCTGTAGTCATTAAATCCTGTGATTTTTGGTTTCTTTGGGACAGGAATAATGATTGAGTGTTTGAAGCAGCATGGGACTTCACACTGCTCCAGTGATCTATTGAAGATCTGTGTGAAGATGGGGGCCAGCTGGTTAGCACAGAATTGAAGACATGCTGGTGAGACGCCATCTGGGCCTGAAGCTTTCCTCGTCTTTTGTTTCCGAAAGACCGGCTCACATCTTCACAGATCTTAAGTGCAGTTTGAGTAGCAGGAGGTGTTGGTGTTTGTGTGAAGTGAAGGTCAGAGTGGGTGTGGGGTGTGAGATTGGGCCTTTCAAATCTGCAGTAGAACACATTTAGGTTGTCAGCCAGTTGTTGGTCCACCACAGGGTTGGGGGTAGGAGTCCTGTAATTTGTGAGTTGTTTCATGCCACTCCACACTGATGCAGGGTCGTTAGCTGAAAACTTGTTTTTCAGCTTCTCAGAATAGCTTCTTTTAGCCACTCTGATTTCCTTGTTCAGTGTGTTCCTGGCTTGATTGTACAAGACTTTATCCCCACCCCTGTAAGCATCCTCTTTGGCCTGACAAAGCTGCCTGAACTCTGCTGTAAACAACGGTTTGTCGTTGTTGAACTTTTAAATAAGTCCTAGTAGGAATGCACATATCCTCACAGAAACTGATATATGATGTAACAGTATCTGTGAGCGCGTCCAGATTGGTGTCTGCAGCCTCAAAAACACTCCAACCCGCTCTGCTTCATTGGACAATCTCTTTACAGTCCTTACTACTGGCTTGGTTGATTTTAATTTCTGTCTGTAGGTTGGAAGAAGATGAACCAGACAGTGATCAGAGAGTCCCAAAGCTGCTCTAGGGACAGAGCGATGTGCATCCTTTATTATTGTGTAGCAATGATCCAGTATTTTCCTGTCTCTGGTGGGGCATGTAATGCTGTTTGTATTTGAGTAGCTCACGTGTGAGATTTGCTTTGTTAAAATCCCCAAGAATAATAATAACTGAGTCCGGGTATTGTTTTTCTGTGTCTGTGATTTGATCAGTCAGCTGTTGCAGCACTGTGTTCACACATGCATTTGGCGCGATATACACACTCACCAGAATAAACGAGGAAAACTCCCGTGGCGAGTAGAAAGGCTTACAGTTAATAAAGAGCGCTTCCAAATTAGGACAGCACATCCTCTTTAATGTTGTTACATCTGTACACGAACTTTCATTGATGTAAAAGCATGTTCCACTGCCTCTCGTTTTCCCCGTTAACTCCGCGATGTGATCCGCTCTGAACAGCTAGAAGCCCGGCAGATGTAACGCGCTGTCCGGAATGGCTTCACTCAGCCAGGTTTCTTTGAAGCACAAGGCAGCAGAGTTTGAAAAGTCCTTGTTTGTGCAGGTGAGGAGATGCAGTTCGTCCGTTTTGTTAGGAAGAGAGCGGAGATTTGCTAGATGAATACTCAGCAGCGCTGTTCGAAAGCCGTGCCGATGGAGACTGACCAGCGTGCCTGCTCATCTCCCTCGCCTGCGTCTCCCGAACAACACAGTTGTGCCTCTGACTAAAATGTCCAGCAAAACTTCCAAATATTCAAAAACTGGGAAAAGGTTGTCTGGTATATGCTGCCGAATGTTCAGCAGTTCGTCCCTGGTAAAACTGACTGGAAAAATATTACTAAACACAGGACAAACAAACAAAAACAACAAAAAAACTGAAGAGCTACACACCAAGGCGGCCATCTGCAGCGCCATCTTGTATAATATCTAGGCAGGACACATTTTTACACCTCTGCCTGGATTCTACCTCCCTCACTGTTCTGCATGGATGCCCAAAAGTCATAAAAATAGGTATGGTGCATTGAGAAAAGAAGCACTGTATGTCACATAATACATTTGATTCTATTGACGTAAACAGTTATTATTCAGGGGGTATTATCTAGGCAGGAACATTTTTTACACCTCTGCATGGATTCTGCCTCCCACACTATTCTGCATGGATGCCCAAAAAGTCATAAAAATAGGTATGGTGCATTGACACAAGAAGTGCTGTATATCCCATAACACATTTGATTCTATTGAGTTAAACACATATATTATTCAGGGGGTACTATCTAGGCAGGGCAATTTTTACACCTCTGCCTGGATTCTACCTCACTCATTATTCTGCATGGATGTGCAAAAAGTCATAAGCATGTTTATACTGTATTGAAATAAGCAGCACTGTAAGTCCCATAACACATTTTATTCTACTGACATAATATTAATGTTCAGGGGTACAAACAGGACAAAAATGGAATATGTATAAACAGGAAAAAAATGTCTTTTATCAATCATGAGTGAAGGGAACTCAAGCAAGTCCAACAGGACATAAATGCTATGCTGAAGAGTGCAAGGAAACAGCACAGAGACGTTATTGAACAGAATTTTAAATTGGGGGACTAAAACACTGTAGGATGCCATGAAAAGGGTAACAAACATGGAACTGTGCAGGAAGAGTCTTATAAACAATAATGATCTACAAAAGACAAACAAACTGAATGATTTTTATCTTAGATTTGAAGTCCAAGATTCCCGCTTTGAGAACAGAACTGTAGTAGATGCCATCTCATGTGACTTGGATCAGAGACTGGAGGTAACTCCTCATGCAGTATGGTCACTTTTCAGGAATATGTGTATTAAGAAATCTACAGGTCCAGATGGCATCTCTGCTTTTTTGTTAAAAACGTCTGCCAATGAACTTACTTTAGCATGGTATCCCATTTTTCAAAAATCTTTGGATACACAGACCATTCCAGCATTGTGGAAAAAAAAAAATTCTTGTTCAGTTTAGAACAATGATTTTAGAACTGTGGTTTCAATCAAATGTTATGAAATGATTTGAACGTTTGGTAGCATCTCTCCTCAAAGAAGATATAAGATTATCACTTGACCCACTTCAGTTTGCTTATAGGCCTGTCTGGAGCACAGATGATGCTATTACCTGTATGACTCGTCTTGTTAATAAGCATTTAGAAGATACACAAGCCTATGCATGGTAACTCTTTGTAGATTTTAGATCTGCTTTTAATACTCTTCAACCTCACTTGCTCATTAAGGAACTGAGTGAGTTGAATGTGAACACTTTTTTCTTATTAAATGGTTTTATTCATTTTTTTGTAATTAACATTTTTTATTGATTCATAAATTAACACAAGAAATACAACAACATCTATATAATGAATCAAAAACCTTTAACATTAAACCCCCACTATATCCCCTCCCCCTACCAAACTCTCAACCCACCCTGACCCCCCCACGAACACCCCTGTGGTCAATAGAATATAGACACACACACACACAGAAAACTAAAACAACAACATAAAATAACATACAATAAACAAGTATAATAATAATTAAAAAAAAAATAAACTCTAAATTACTCCCTCCACCGCCCCACCTCGAGATTCCCTCAAAAATGCTAAATAATTGCCCCATTTCTTATTGTAAGTTTCCCTAACCCCCATCCTAATGCTCGACCCCTCCTCGAAGGCAGCCACCCTCCCCATCTCCGCGCACCACTCCAGGAACGAGGGTGCTCCATCCGACTTCCAACTCCTCAAAATAACCTGTCTACCAATCATCACACTGGTCAAAACCCAGTCCTTCATGTACCTATCTACCAAATCCATGACCTCCCTATCTCCCAAAATGCAGAGTCTGGGGCAGAACGAGACCTGAGTGCCCAACACATCACACACAAAACTTTGCACCTTCAGCCAAAATTCTTGGATCTTAAGGCACCCCCAAAAAACATGGATGGTGTCTCCATCTTCAGTATGGCATCGCCAGCAGATGGGTGTGTCCTTAAGACCAAGCCTATACAATCTAGAGGGGGTCCATTAAAATCTATGTAAAATCTTAAATTGCATAAGGCGAACCCTTGCATCTCTAGATGCAGACTTTATGTTTTTTAGAATCCTTGCCCACACTCCATCCTCCAATACCAAGTTTAAATCTTTCTCCCATAATCTTTTAAGAGAATTTAAAGCTCGGTCCCCCAGACTATGAATTAACAAGGAGTAATACACTGATCCCTCATGACCCTTCCCAAAAGCAGCAATCACCACTTCCAGAGTATCTGCCGTTCCAGGGGGGTGCATGCCACTCCCAAAAACAGAGCAGAGCAGGTGGCGCAGCTGTAAATACTTATAAAATTGAGATCTGGGAATCCCAAAATGCCGAACCAAACCTTCAAAAGACCTCAATACTCCACCCTCATACAGGTCACCAAGTGTATTAACCCCCCTCACAATCCAATCTGACCAACAGAAAGGGGACTTATTAATACATAGTTTAGGGTTTAACCATATGCTCGAGGCTACGTTTAAATAAATATCAGAATTAAACACTCTGGACACTTTTGTCCATATCGAGTGCAAATGCAAAATAACGGGGTGCGACTTAACCTCTCCAGCTAGTTTAATCGAAAGGCTTTGCAGTGGCGAGATAGGGGCAAGAACTTCCTTTTCAATACAAAACCAGGGAGGAGCTCTCTCAGGTGGAAGCGACCAGTGAACCAAATGTCTAAGACCGAATGCATAATAATAAAATAAAATCTTGGGTAGGCCTAACCCACCTTTGTCAATCGGCCTATGTAATTTAATGAAATTTAACCTGGGACGTTTACCATTCCAAATGAAGGTCTTCACTATGCTATCAAATTGCTTAAAATAAGAGAGAGGGACATCTACAGGGAGAGATTGTAGCAGATAGTTAAATTTTGGAATGCAATTCATTTTAATAACATTAACCTTCCCAATCATCGATAAGTGTAATGAAGCCCACCTGTCCACATCATTCGAAAATTTTTTTATTAAGGGATCAAAATTAACTAACTAAATCAGACAAATTTGCTGGGAATAAAATTCCCAAATACTTAATTCCCTGTTTGGGCCACATGAAGGCGCCCGGCTGGAAAGCCGTTACTGGACAGTACGCTGTCAAAGCCAAAGCTTCGGATTTAGACCAATTGACTCTGTATCCTGAGAATTTGGAAAAGGAGTTAATAATTCTGTGGAGGCAAGGCATGGATCTAGTGGGGTCGGAGATGAATAATACAATATCATCTGCGTAAAGCAGAAGCTTATGCGCTACACCTCCCGCCATCACCCCTGGAAAATCATCCTCCTTTCTTATTGCGGCTGCTAATGGTTCCAGGGCAAGACAGAACAATAATGGGGAAAGAGGGCAACCCTGCCGGGTGCCCCTATCCAGAGTAAAATAATCTGAAATTAACCCATTTGTTTGTACCGCTGCTACAGGGTGTCTATAAAGTAACTTAATCCAACCAATAAATGTATTCCCGAACGCATACCTTTCCAAAACCTTAAAAAGATAATCCCATTCTACCATATCAAACGCCTTTTCGGCGTCAAGAGAGATGGCAGCAACCGGAGATTGTTCATTTGCTACTGACCACATGATATTGATGTGATGCCTAATGTTATCAGAAGAACTACGGCCTAGAATAAACCCCACCTGATCTATATGTATAAGAGATGTCATAACTTAATCGATTAGCCAGAATTTTGGACAACATTTTTACATCTAACTGGATCAGGGAAATTGGGCGGTAACTTTTACACTCGCTTGGATCTTTATCCTTTTTTAGAATCAGACTGATCCGGGCTTGTGTCATGGTTGGCGGAAGCTTTCCATTCTTTAATGAATCAGTATAAACTTCTAACAAAAGTGGAGCCAGTTCTGTAGCATAAGATTTGAAAAACTCAGCGGCAAAGCCGTCAGGCCCCGGAGCCTTGCCTGTAGGCAGGGACTTAATTACCTCAACAAGCTCCTCCAAAGTTATCTCAGAATCAAGATAATTTTTTTGCTCAGTCGTCAGTTTAGGAAGATCTAATGGTTCCACAAAGTTTCTAATATCCTCATCAGTAGACGAAGATGTGGAACTATAGAGATCAAGATAGAACTCTTTAAAAGCATTATTAATATCAATGGCCGAGGTAAATATTTCACCACAAGCAGATTTCACTGAGGGAATGATAGAAAGAGACTCTCTCTGCTTTATATATCTAGCCAAAAGTTTTCCTGCTTTATCACCTGACTCAAAGTATGACTGTCTTGCCCTGAATAACCAAAACTCCACTTTCTGCGACAGAATAGTATTATACCTGTATTTTAGTCGGGTCAATTCTCTGAGGCCGTCAGCTGACATACAGCGCTTCAGCTCTGCCTCTGCACTTTTAATATTTCCTTCCAACTCCACAAGTTCTTGTGCTTTGGATTTTTTGATGAATGAGGCATACTGTATGATCCGACCCCTAAGAACAGCCTTAAGTGCCTCCCAAGCCACGCCCACAGAGGATACAGAGGACCAGTTGGTCTCCATATAAACACTGATTTCAGTCTATAACATTTGTTGGAAATCAGGATTTTGCAAAAGGGACACATTAAGGCGCCAACTATAAGATTTATTTTTCTCTATATGTGGCAACACCTCTAAACTCACCAGGGCGTGATCTGAGACTAAGATATTTCCAATTGAGCAATCAACAACAGATGAAATGAGGGATTTGGATATTAAAAAAAATCTATTCTAGAATAAATCTTATGGACTGATGAAAAAAATGTATAGTCCCTACCAGATGGGTTCAAAAGTCTCCAAATGTCTGTAAGACCAAGATTTTTACACATCCTGTGAAGCATCAGTGTTGCTCTAGGGGGCTTACACACTTTTGCTTCACTATGATCAAGGACTGAATCCATCAAAATATTAAAGTTTCCTCCCAATATTATATCATGAGGTGCCAGCGGTTTGCAACATCCCTTCAAGATCTATAAAAAAGCCCTGATCATCAGCGTAAGGTGCGTAAATATTAGCCAAAATCAACCTTTGCCCCTGAATTTCAACTAATACAATAATGACTCTTCCTAATTTATCTTTAATCTGTTTGAGACATTTGAATTGTAGATGTTTATTTACCAATATAATGACTCCCTTGCTCTTACTTGAGCCAGTACTAAAAAAAACATGTCCACCCCATATCTTCCCAAATTTTTCAGCTTCCTGCGGGGAGAGATGTGTTTCTTGAAGAAACACTATATCATATTTCTTACGCTTAAGAAAAGTAATAACTTTCCTTCTTTTTATGGGGTGCCCCAACCCATTCACATTCCATGTGGAGAGAGATAGTACACTCATATTAACATTTGACATTTTGATATAGTAGAAAAAATAAATTGTGTGTCAAAAACAAAATTATACAGACCACATTCCCCATTAGTGAAACAATCAAACCCCGAACTTCCCCCCGAACAAAACAAACAGAAAAAAGAAAAACGTGCACATTAACCCCATGCAAGACAGCGCCAACCGGCGTCAATCCCTCTAAACTCAAAAGGTCCATGAACGCCCACGAGTCCCCACGACAACTTTGCCATCGGATTGCTCAATTTTGCCTCACAAATTTGTGAGGCAAAATTACATAACAGAAAATACTTTGTAAAATAAACCCAGTCAATAGCAAGAATGAACACTAAGAACGTGTAGATTCATTCACAGAACTGTCTCAAAGGTGTGATCTTCCACAAAACAAATTCCAGCTGATATAAAACCGTTCAGATTCCTCGGACAGACAAACAAATGTTCAATGAGCCAGCTGTTATGAGTTCAGCGGATGACGTAATCATTCCAATGTCCCGTAAAAAAAAAAACTCAACAAAACAAACTACAGCCAGCAGGAGGAATAAGCATGAAGAACAAACAGATTAATCCACAGCTGTTCCAAAGGAATGTTATTCAACAGAACAAGCTCCAGCCGCTAGGCGGAACCAATACAAAAAGAAACAAAACAGTCATCCCGGTTCCCTGGATGATCGAGTCAATTCACTCGGAGGCTGCATAAAAGTATATACCATGACTTACATAATCCGTCAACTTTATAAAAGACATCCTTTGTGTGAGCAGCATGTAGATATTTTGCGGTCATCCGTAGTGTCCACTCTCAATCTGTCCGGGAACTTCAATGCAAAAGTTTCTTTAAGGAAAAGTGTTATTCACAAAACAAGCTCCAGCCGCACGGCGGAGCCAACGCAAAAAATCCAAAATGTCGCCCAGCATCCACAAGAGTTAGTACAGCGAGTCAGGCCCACTCACATGAGAAACATCCAATGGTTTATTCAGTCATTGATTCTATAAAAGACATTGCCAGATTTGGACATGTGAATACTTTGCGACCGACCTTCGTTTCTATTCTCAGTTTGGCAGGAAATATCAGAGCAAACGAGATTTTTTTCTGATGTAAGAGTTTCTTACATTCCTTGAACCGATCGCGTTTCTCTCATCGAACTCGCAAAGTCCGGGAACAAGAAAATATTATGGTTCTTCCAAGAAAGCTTCCCTTTGCTCCTCGCCTGGCGCAACAAGATCTTTATCGGATGATCTCAGAAATCTGGCTAGAATCAATCTGGGCCTGTCTCCCTCAGCAAATCTTTTTTTCCAGCTTGTGGTCTGTTATGTCGAGCAGACTCGGGAAAAACTCGTCTAGGAATTTCACCATATCTCTGCCCTCCTCATGCTCAGGAATTCCAACAATTCTAACGTTATTCCTGCGTCTTCTATTTTCAAGATCTTCAAGCTTTTCAAGGAGACGTTCCAGATCAACTTTGGTCGCAGGTGGATTAGCGGTTAATTCCCTCTCCGAAGATTCCAGAAAATCAATCTGTTTTTCAACATCAGTTACTCTTGTACCTAACTCGGAGAATTTTATTTCCATCGCCGTGATCGATCGACGTATTACAGCGAGATCCTCCAAGTCAGCAAGAATCTTCGTCAACATCACCGACATGTTGGACAACTGACGCTGGATTCCTTCTCCTGCCGCGCCATCCAAATCGAGTCCCCGGTCTGTAGGCCTGTCGGGGCTTTCATCCTGAACACGTAAGTGTCTTTTAATGTCTCCAGAGCCCGAGGATTTTGACTTCTTTGCCATGTTTTGCAACAAAGGGCAAATGTGTAACTGGGTGTAACAAATTTCACCAGATTATAATATGAAAATAATCGAAAATTCAGCAAAGTGTGCAGAGCTCGTCGCTCACACGTCCGCTCCTTGCATGGTGTCACGTGCCACTTCCGGTTTTATTCATTTTTATCAAATCGTACTTGTCATGCATTCCCTGCTTTGTTTAGACTTTTATGTTGAAATTCTTGTTTAGTTCCCTGTTCCTGTTTCCTGTGTTAGTTTTGTAGTCCTTTGTAATTTTATTTCATGATTGCTTCTCCCTGATTGTTTCCCCAGGTGTTCCTCATTCCCTGATTGTTTCCCCAGCTGTTCCTTGTTTTCCCTTGTGTATTTAAGCCCTTGTTTCCCCTGGTTTGTTTGGCAGTCTTCACATGTTTGTCATGTTCTGTGCCTGGTTTCCTGTATTTTTGTTTAGTTTTATTCTGAGTACTTTGTTTATCTTTTGTTCCATTAAAGCTGCATTTAGATCCTCATTCCTCGTCTGCCTCATCACAGTACTCAGCAGGTCAAGAACAATAATTAATTTTCTGAAATTAAGAGTATTAACTGTCATATCCTCTCGATTTGTTCCCACAAGAGCTCCTTCCCCTGAGTACTAAACCTCAACCCAGACTACACTTCCCAGAATCCCCCTTTCCCTGCCATTGACTCTCACACCTGATCTTCATTCACTAATCAACTCCCCATGTAAATAAACCTTGCTCTCACTGCACTTCACTGAGAAGTCTTGCCAATTCACTCTGTTGTTTTGCATTTCTGAGTGTTATCATTATCTACTGCCTGCCTGTTATTGATTACTGCCTATCCCTTGGATTACCCCTTTGTTTACCGTCTTTGATTTGTTTACTTTGTTTGGACTGCTTACCTGGTTTTGACCTCTGCCTGTTTGACTGAGATTGTTATTAAACTCTGCACATGGATCTTCACTCTGTGTCTGACTCTGACTCGTTACAGAAGACTTCGCCAATGTCAGATCCAGCGGAGTTTTCCTCTCAAGCTGCTTTCACATTTCAAGCTGAACAGCTGGCAGCTCACCACAATCAACAGGGACAGCTTTTCTCTGCCATGGAAGAGGTGTTAAGTTATTTGCACACCGCTTCCTCAACCAGGTCTCCTGCGGCAGCTGCAAATCCAGCCCTCACGCCATTGTTAACCACTCCCTCAGAAGTCTCTTTGCCTCAGCCGAATCTCCGAGCCCCTCATCTCGCTCTCCTGGAGAGATTCAATGGCACACCAGGTCAGTGTGATGTTTTTTTGCTACAGTGTAGCATTTATATCGCTCAAGCTTCCTCCTGCTTCCCCACTGAGGAATCCAAGGTGGCCTTCATGACCTCCTTGCTCACAGGTCGAGCACTAGACTGGGCTATGGCAGAATGGATTCAGAAAAGCGAGGTACGTAACTCTTGAAGCTTTCTTTTCCCAGTTCAAGAGTGTTTTTCAGAATCCAGTGGATGGCGAAGACGTGTGTGATCGCATCATTCGCTTTACACAAGGGAGTTCAACGGCAGCAGACTACACACTCGCATTTTGTACTCTCACAGCGCAAACCAGATGTGCTGATACACCACTCAAAACCATCTACCGCAACAGACTCACGCTTCAACTTCAGGTAGAGATGGCCAACCAAGACGAGAATCTCTCTCTCGACCAGTTTATTACTCTCTCCATCAAACTGGACAATTTGAAGCAGAGCTGCACTCCAGCTACCCTGTCTTTACCTCCTCAACTACCTGCCATAACTACACCTCAACACGAGCTAATGCAGTTGGGTCGCTCTCGTCTGTTGAGAGAGGAACAAAGACGCATCCAACACAAACTGTGTCTGTACTGCGGAGAACCTGGCCATTTTCTCTCCTCCTGTCCCTCACGTTCCTCCCTACCCACTAATATTTTGGTGAGTACTGATGGCTCTTATTTTTTGGAAAATCGAAATTTTACTTGAAGTAAAACTCTGTTCCAGTCAGAATTCCATTTCTGTCAAAGCTCTTATCGACTCTGGGGCTGCAGGCAAGTTTATTGACTCTGATCTCTGCAATCTGTTATCTCTGGTTACTGCCACTTGCGTGCCTTGTCTCTCTGTTCCAGCACTAAATGGTTGCCCTCTTCATGCTGACATAGAGCTTCACATCACTCAACCAGTCTCTGTGCAAGTGGGGGCTCTTCATCACGAAACACTACAACTACTCGTCACCAACACTCCTAAGAACCCTCTCATCCTTGGATACTCCTGGCTCGCCAAGCACAACCCTCACATCTCTTGGACAGAGAGATCACACAGTGGGGAACCTCTTGTTTTACCTCCTGCTTACAGTCGGTGCAACCCGTTTCCCTCCTGACCATTCACATCAACCCCACCGAGGCTTCTGTGCAATCTACCATCCCGATAGCCTACCAAGACTTTCTGCCCATGTTTAGTAAGGTCAAGTCTACTCATTTACCACCTCATTGCTCTACTGACTGCACTATCGACCTCCTTCCAGGCACTCATCCTCCTAAGAGTCGTATCTATCGCCTGTCTATACCTGAAATGCAAGCCATGGAGGATTACATTGAAATCGCACTACAGATTGGCTTCATCTAACCCTCCACGTCACCTGCAGCAGCTGGCTTCTTCTTTGTGGCAAAGAAAGATGGCGGACTCCGGCCCTGCATTAACTATAGAGGCTTAAATGCCATTACCGTCAAGTTTCCCTGTTCTCTCCCACTAGTGCCTGCAGCACTCGAACAGCTACGGGTTGCCAAGATCTTTACCAAACTGGATTTGCGCCATGCTTACAACCTTATTCGCATCAAGGAGGGGGACTAGTGGAAGACCGCCTTCATCACCCATTCGGGGCACAATGAATACCCAGTCATGCTGTATGGTCTTGTCATCTCGCCTTCTATCTTCCAATCCTTCATGAATCTTTCACGACCTTCTACACCGAAGTGTCATAGTCTACATAGAAGACATCCTGGTCTTCTCACTGTCCCTTGAAGCTCACATTCTACACATACGCCAAGTTCTCCAATACCTCCGAGATAATCACCTCTTCGTAAAAGCTGAAAAGTGCGAGTTCAATGTCTCCACCACATCTTTTCTGGGTTACGTGATCAGCCCCGAGGGGGCCCACATGGACAGTCTCAAAGTTGATGCCGTCAAGAACTGGCCTCGACCGGGTTCAACCAAAGAACTCCAACGCTTCCTGGGCTTTGCTAACTTCTACAGATGATTCATTCACAACTTCAGCACCATAGCAGCCCCTCTCACCTCATTCCTCAAAGGAAAACCTAAAAGTCTTCAGTGGACTTCTCCAGCCATAAGGGCCTTCCAGGATCTTAAAGTAAGATTCATCACTGCACCTGTACTCCATCATCCTGATCCTTCCAAACCTTTCATAGTGGAGGTGGATGCTTCTAACATTGGGATTGGAGCGATTCTCTCCCAATGACATGGTAACCCAGCCAAGATGTATCCCTTTGCTTTCTTCTCTTGCAAACTCAACTCAGCAGAACGGAACTATGACATGGGGAATCATGAGCTTCTGGCCATGAAGGATGCACTTGAGGAATGGCATCAGTGGTTAGAGGGTTCCCAACACCCATTCACCATCCTCGCAGATCATCACAACCTGGAGTATTTACGCTCCGCCAAGCGTCTCAACACTAGACGAGCTCGTTGGGCTCTGTTCTTCACCAGATTCAACTTCTCTGTGACGTATCGTCCAGGATCTATGAACACTAAGGCTGATGCCCTCTCTCGGATTTATTCCCCTGAATCTCCCGAGTCCTCTCTGACCATCCTGCCTGAATCTGTTATCGTGGCTCCTGTTCAGTGGGACATCATGAAGGACATCGAGCAGGCCACTCTGACAGAACAACCCCCACCCGGTTGCCTTAGAGACCATGTCTACATTCCTGGCAAGCTCCATCCTCAGGTCATGCAGTGGGTCCATACTTCCTTGAGCTCTGGTCGCCCTGGTGAGAACCGCACCATACAACTGGTTCAAAATAAATTTTGGTGGCCATCTGTCACGAGACGTTGCTCAGCATGTCAAGGGGTGTTCTGTCTGTGCCCAAACTAAATCTCTCAGACTTCTTCCAGCAGGACTCCTCCACCCCTTACCCATCCCTCAACGTCCCTGGTCTCGCATTGCCATAGACTTCCTCACTGATTTACCTGCGTCAAAAGGGAACACAACCATCATGGTGGTGGTGGATTGGTTCTCCAAGGCCTGTCATCTCGTCCCTCTCCAGAAACTACCTTCCTCTCTAGAGACTGCTGAGACCATCTTCCATCAAGTGTTTTGGCTCTACGGTTTGCCAGATGACATAGTCTCTGACAGAGGACCTCAATTTACCTCTCAGATTTGGAAGGAGTTCTGCAAACTTCTGAATGTCAATGTAAGCCTGACTTCCGGATATCATCCCCAGTCAAATGGCCAGACTGAACGCATCAATCAAGAAGTAGGTCGCTATCTCCGCACTTTCTGTCTCGTATGATTGGTGTCGATTTCTCTCCTGGGCAGAGTATGCCAGGAACTCCCTTCGCAGTTCCCCTACTGGTTTGCCCCCCTTTCAGTGTATCCTGGGATATCAACCTCCGCTCTTTCCGTGGTCAGGAGAACCATCGGAGTTACCAGCAGTTGACCACTGGATGCGGCGCAGCAACCAAGTTTGGGTATCTGCCCTTGTTCATCTACAGAGAGCCATCCGTCAGCAGAAGACACAAGCTGACCGAAGTCATCGACCCTTCCCAACTCTCCTTCCTGGCCAACGAGTATGGCTGTCCACCCGAGAACTTTGCCTGCGATTACCCTGCAAGAACCTCTCCCCCAGGTATGTGGATCCGTTTAAAATCATCAAACAAGTTAACCCCATATGTTACAAACTTCAACTGCCTCCTCACTACCGTATCTCTCCTACTTTCTATGTGTCTCTCCTCAAACCTGTGGCTGAGTCTTCCAGTACCTCCATCGACAACCTTCCCCCTCCTCCTCTTGACTTCGATGGCAAGATTGCCTACCAAGTCAACACTCTCCTTGACCTCGACGTCGGGCCTACAATATCCGGTAGATTGGGAGGGCTATGGTCCAGAGGAACAATCCTGGGTCTCTTTGGAGGACATTCTGGACCCTTCACTCATCTCAGAATTTCACCTAGCCCATCCTGACCGTCCAGCTCCCAGGCCCTGGGGCAGTCCCCTGGATGCTCTACAGGGGGTCCTCAAAATGGAGTACTGTCATATCCTCTCGATCTGTTCCCACAAGAGCTCCTTCCCCTGAGTACTAAACCTCAACCCGGACTACACTTCCCAGAATCCCCCTCTTCCCACCATTGAATCTCACACCTGATCTTCATTCACTAATCAACTCCCCATGTATATAAACACTGCTCTCACAGTATTTCACTGCAAAGTCTTGCCAATTCACTCCGTCTTGCATTTCTGAGGTTATCATTATCTACTGCCTGCCTGTTATTGATTACTGCCTGTCCCTTGGATTACTCCTTTGTTTACCATCTTTGATTTGTTTACTTTGTTTGGCCTGCTTACCTGGTTTTGACCTCTGCCTGTTTGACTACGATTGTTATTAAACTCTGCACATGGATCTTCACTCTGTGTCTGACTCCTTACATTAACATTGGGGCTCCCCAATGTTGTGTCAGTTCCCCCATTTTATTTACGCTATATACTAATGAGTGTACTTGGAGTATGGAAAGTAATTTTATTGTCAATTTTTCTGATGACACTGCTGTTTTGAGTTTATTGCACAAGAATACCAGTCCTCTCAAGTGGACAGGTTTGTACAATGGTATGACAGTAACTATTTGACTCTAAATGATAAAGACAGCTGAAAATATATTTGACCCTTGGTCTGTGGGGGACCACAGTCCAGTAAAAATAGGTGACAATGCTATAACTCAAGTTTCTTCATATAAGTATCTAGGGGTCCATATAGATACTGTATTGAGCTGGATTTCTCAAATTAATAGTCTGTGTTCGAAATTGCAGCAGAGGTTGTATTTTGTGCACCGGCTCAGGGTATATGGGGTGAATCGGAAAATTATGTTCATATTTTATCAATCTGTTTTTGAGAGTTTGATGAGAAATGGTATAACGACATGGTATGGTAATCCATCATTACAGTTAAAATCAAAGCTTAACTGCTTGGTACATGCCTTAAAAATCATATGCTTGAAAGAAATTTGTTCCATTCAGTGGCTATATGAACAATGTACATTGAGGCAAGCTCAAAAAATCATATCAGATCGGACCATATCCTAAATGAAGAATGTCGATTTTTTTCCTTCAGATATATGGTTTTGCTTTCTATGTGTAAGGTGAATCGTTTAAAAACCAATTTGTGCCAAACTCAGTTAGGCTTTTAAATAAGATTTCTTGAGAATTTAGAATTTTAGGTTATAGAATTTTTATATTTGACTGTATATGTGTACATGTATTTATATTTAAATATTACTTCCTAAGGTTTGGCACTGTAGGTCTATAGGAGCTTGTATTGTATTTTTACATTACATGTAATGTGCTTAAATTATATTGTGCTGTGTTAGTACTTCTGAATTATGTTGTGCATGTTTTATGTGTTTGCTGTCCACTGACTGCTGTGCACTGAGTCCAAGACAAATTTCCCTAAGTGGGACAATAAAGTATATTCAATTCAATTTCCACCCTATCTGGATTCTACATCTTTGTTCATCTGACTGGATGCCAAATATGGCCACTTGCTTGTTTTATGATTATTATTTTGTGTGTGTGTGTTTATATGCATTTGATGTATGTACACTGTAAATTATATAAAATTATAACCCTTCGCCCTGAACACCACCCCCGACATAAACACGCACCCCAGTGGTCAAATGTTAAATTGACAGTGACACACAAACATAAGAAAAACATAAAATTATAATTTCAAGAAACAATGTGGTTGCACACACACTTTTAAAACTACAGATCTCTCTCCACTGCCCCTCCCCGAGAGCCTTCTAAAAAGGCTAAATAGCTGCCCCATTTTTTATTAAATAAACCCAGGTTGCCTAGCCATCTATATGACATTTCATCAAATGCCGCTACCCTGCCCATCTCTGTGTACTACACTTGAAATGAGGGTACTCCAGCCGACTTCCATCCCCTAAGTATGACCTGTCTGCCGATCATAACATTGCCTAGGACCCAATTTTTTATGTATTTCTCCCCTTTATTAATGACTGCCCCATCGCCTAAAATACTGAGTCTGGGGCAAAATGAAATCTGAGTGCCCAATACGTCACACATAAAACTCTGAACCCTCAACCAAAATTCTTGGATCTTAACACACCACCAAAAAACATGGGTTGTGTCCCCATCTTCTGATTGGCATCGCCAGCAGGTGGGTGTGTCTTTAAGACCAAACCTATACAATCTAGAGGGATCCAATAGAATCAATGTAAAATCTTGAATTGCATAAGGTGAACCCTTGCAACTCTAGATGCAGACTTGACGTTTTTAAGAATCCTAACCCACGCTCCCTCCTCAAATACCAAGTTTAGATCTTTCTCCCATAATCTCTTGAGAGAAGCCAAAGCTCCTTCCCCCAGACTCTGAATTAGCAGGGAGTAACACACTGATGCCTCATGACCTTTTCCAAAAGCAGTAATCACCACTCCCAGAGTATCTGCCACTTTAGGGGGGAGTATGCTACTCCCAAAAATAGTACAGAGCAGGTGGTGCAGCTGTAAATACCTAAAGAACTGAGATCTGGGAATCCCAAAATGTTGAACCATATTTTCAAAGGATCTCAACACTCCACTCTCATATAGGTCACCGAGCATATTAACCTCCCTCTCAATCCACTCTTTCCAGCAGAGAGGGGACTTATTAATACATAATTTTGAGTTCAGCCATATGCTCGAGGCTACATTAAAATAAACGTCCGAATTAAACACTATGGACACTTTTGTCTATACCAAGTGCAAATGCGAGATAACGCAGTGTAACTTAACTTCTCTGGTTAGTTTGATAGAAAGGCTTTGTAATGGTGAAATAGGGGTAAGAACTTCCTGTTCCATACATAACCAGGGAGGGGCTCTCTCAGGTTGGAGTGACCAATGAGCCAAATGTCTGAGACTGAATGCATAATAATATAATAAAATCTTAGGTAGGCCTAGCCCACCTTTGTCAATCAGCCTATGTAATTTCAGACGTGTGAATGGTGAGCTCTGCGCACTTTGCTAGTTTGAATACTTTTTGTGTCATAAACCGGTGAGATTCGATACACCCTGTTCCATAACTTTACTATGAAGACAATATGTCAAAGAATTGAAAATCCTCGGGCTCTGGAGACATTAAAAGACACTTACGTGCTCAAGCTGAAGCCCCTGAGCAGCAGGCTGGAAGCCTGGGACTCAACTTGGACAGTGTGGTGAAAGAGATTCAGCGTCAACTGTTGAACATGTTGGCAATGCTGATGAAGGTTGTTGCTGACTTGGAGGATCTTGCTGTGATACGTCGATCGATCAGTGCCATGGAGGCGAAATTCACTGAATTGGTTACAACAATGGTGGATTGAGAAACAGATCGATTATCTGGAGTCATCGGAGAGGGAATTAGCTGCTAATCCACTAGCGACCAAGGTAGATTTGGAGCGTGTCTGGGAAAAGTTGGAAGACCTTGAGAATCGTAACTGGTGAAACAACATCCGAATTGTTGGAATTCCTGAGGATAAAGAAGGCCGAGATATGGTGAAATTCCTAGATGAGCTCTTCAAGTCTGCTCGACATAACAGGCAATAAGCTGGAAATCGAGCGAGCTCACAGAGTTCTGGCTCGGAGATCCAAGGAGGGAGACAAGCCCTGATCAATTCTGGCCAGATTTCTGAGATCATCCGATAAAGATCTTGTGTTACGCAAGGCGAGGAGGAAAGGAAGGCTTTCTTGGAAGAACCACAGCATTTTGTTGTTCCCAGACTTTGCGAATTCGACAAGAGAGAAACATGATCGATTCAAGGAATGCAAGAAACTCTTACATCAACGGAAGGTTGCTTTTGCACTGATATTCCTGACCAAATTGAGAATAGATACTAAGGATGGCCGCAAAATATTTACATGCCCACAGCAAGCAATGTCCTTCATGAAGTCAATGATTGAGTAAGTTATTTGTGGTTCTCATGTTGCAGCTGAGTAGTGGGCCTGACTCACTGAACATTCACTTGACTGTACGGGGAACTGAGCGCCTTTTTTGTTTCTTTTTGTGCTGGTTCCGCCTAGTGTGTTTAGAAACACCGGACTTGAGCAATCCGAAGTTGTCGCAGGGACTCTCGTAAGCGTACATGGACTGTTTGAGTTTAGAGGGATGGACGCCAGTTGGCGCTGTTGTGCACGGGGTTAATGTGCAAGTTTTTCTTTTTTCTGTTTTTTTTTTTTTGGTTCGGGGGGATGTTTGGGGCTTGATTGTTGCACTAATGTTGGAATGTGGTTGTTATAATTTTATTTTTGACACAATCTATTTTTTCTAATATGTAAAAATGTCAAATGTTAATGAGTGGATTGTCTCTCTCCACCTGGAATGTGAATGGGTTGGGGCACCCCATAAAAAGAAAGAAGGTTATTTCTTTTTTTAAACTTAAGAAATATGATATGGTGTTTCTTCAAGAAACACATCTTTCCATCATTGAAAAGTAAGCATCTACAATTCAAATGTCTCAAACAGATTAAAGATTAATTAGGAAGAGTCATTATTGTTTTAGCAGAAATTCAGGGACTAAGGTTGATTTTGGCTAATATTTACCCACCTAACGCTGATGATCAGGGCTTTTTATAGATCTTGAAGGGATGTTGCAAGGCGCTGGCACCCCTCATGATATAATACTGGGAGGAGACTTTAATCTTTTGATGGACTCAGTCCATAGTGAAGCAAAAGTGTGTAAACCCCCTAGAGCAACACTGATGCTTCACAGGATGTGTAAAAATCTTGGTCTTACAGATATTTGGAGACTTTTGAACCCATCTGGTAGGGACTATAAATTTTTTTCATCAGTCCATAAGATTTAATAGATTTTTTTATATATATCTAATCCCTCATTTCATCTGTTGTTGACTGTTCTATTGAAAACATTTTAGTCTCAGATCACGCCATGATGAGTTTAGAGGGGTTACCACATACGGAGAAAAATAAATCATATAGTTGGCGCTTTAATGTATCCCTTTTGCAAAATCTTGAATTCCAACAAATGCTAAAGGCTGAAATCAATGTCTATGTGGGGACCAACTGGTCCTCAGTATCCTCTGTGGGCGTGGCTTGGGAGGCACATAAGGCAGTTCTTAGGGGTCGGATCATACAGTATGCCTCATTCATCAAAAAATCCAAAGCACGAGAATTCGTGGGGTTGGATGGGAATATTAGAAGTGCCGAGGCAGAGCTGAAGCGCCGAATGTCGTCTGATGGCCTTAGAAAATTTATCCAATTGAAATACAGATATAATACTATTTTGTGGTGAAAGGTGGAGTTTTGGCTATTCAGGCTAGATATATAAAGTAGAGAGAGTCTTTTTCTATCATTCCCTCAGTGAAATCTGCTGGTGGTGAAATATTTACCTCAGCCATTGATATTAATAATGCTTTTAAAGAATTCTATCTTGATCTCTATAGTTCCACGTCTTCATCTACTGATGAAGACATTAGAAATTTTGTGGAACCATTAGAACTCGCTAAACTGATGAAATTATTAAAAATTATCTTGATTCTGAGATAAACTTGGAGGAGCTTGACGAGGTAATTAAGGCCTTGTCTACAGGCAAGGCTCCGGGGCCAGATGGCTTTGCCGCTGAATATTTTAGATCTTATGCTACAGAACTGGCTCCACTTTTGTTAGAAGCTTACCACTTATTACAGTGTATGTAATACAATCACAACTTACCTTAATCGTCTTTTGATTGTGGATAAAGATGTGTGGAGAATATCTGCCATCTGTGGTACTGTAAAACTGCAAGACCTCTGAAATGACAGCTGACTCAGAGTAATGTATAAGACGGTGCACCTTGTGATCCACTACTCATCAATGGCGGTCGATACCAAGATCCATCTGAAGAAATATTATTATGCCATGCTTTGTTTTAGACTATTGAGTAAGTAGCACAGCAAACTAAACAATTATTCCATGAACTGGATGATTTTTGAATGATATTATGTCTCAATAATTACTATTCAGAAGAACCTCAACAAGAAAAGCATTTTTGTTTTTTAATCTTTGAATGAGTTTCATTTCAGTGTGATGTCATTTTCCTTCATGTGTTCTCCTGTCTAAATTCTGAACCATCTGAATAAACTCTGTTATCCCATGGATTATTTCATCTGCAGCCTGAGCATTTATAAGCTTCCCCCTTGCCCACTCCAGACTCCTATGCATGGTTTCAATTCGGAAAATGTAAATATAATGTAAAAATAGTTATGAGAATGAGTACATCAATGCTTTTCCAAAACTTGCAACACACACACACAACTTTTCAGGAGTTTGGAATCACTAAGAAAGTTTTTTTTGTGTGTGTGTGTGTGTGTTTTTTTTTTCTTCACGTTTTTGAAAGAATTTGCTACTTTAGTTAGCTTGCGAAGTTTGTGAAAACCAATAGCCAGCTTAGTTAGCCACCTAGCTGTTAAACCTGAATTCAAGCCCTGAGTCAAATTCCGTGTGAGTAGTTGAATAAATAGTTTTGGACAGCAGAGACAAAATCCTTACCTATTTAATGATGACAGAAGGACATCAGGTCCTGGATTATCTGACAACAAAAGTCGGGTGCAGTCATTTAATGTGCGTTTGCAATGTGAAACAAAGTTCCTTGTTACCGTTAATGATTTGAATCCTCCAACTTGCCGTAGATAAGTGAAACGCGATAGAGGTAGAGTTATGTAGATGAGCAAATTAATGTGCTAATTAAGTTAAGTGAGGCGCTAATTTAACACCAGATGGCGTGTGGTGTTTACTTAATGCATGATGGCATACGCCGTTTATGTAACGCCTAATGACGTTTACTTGACACCTCACAGTGTTTAGAAAACGGCGTTTCAAAGCTTATATACGGCAATACAAAACACGTGAATTCTGACCCTCTTGGCTTTCCATAAATACGGCGATACAAAACACGTGAATTCTGACCCTCTTGGCTGTACATACTTGTTGCACCAAAGCCGCGATGACGTCATTTTTGCCGCGTGCAACCTCGTGAAAAAGCGGCTGCATAGAGTATAAACCAGGTCTGAGGAAGCTGCTGCGATAGAGAAGTTTTAGGAAAGAGGAAATACGGGACAAAACACATTTTTTCAGAATAAGCCTGGACAATAGAAAAAGTGCTGAAATACGGAACTGTCCCGGGAAAAGAGGGACATCTGGTCACCCCATTTATCCGTGCTCTCCCCCTTTATCACTGCTTGACTTTGGCGAAATGAAGCCGTGTCACTTAAAAGATAAAACTTTATTGAAAGAAAAATTACATTTTGGCAATGGTAAGTAATCACCAGTATCACCTTTTCATGATTTATAAATAGAAACAAAAATGTAGCTGGCTTTTGCCGCATCCCACAGTGCAGCACAATTAAGAAATTTGGAATTTTGGTCACAAACATGACTGCGCGGTCATACAGTGACGTCACATGAAACAGGTCAATACGTGTAATCCTGCTTTATTTTTAGGTTTCAACTTGTTAATAATTTGTGTTAAAATGTGTAGATGACATGAAATTTCAAACAGTGACAGCTCATATTATTTCACATGCAAGTTTATAATGTAAAAAGAATACATTTGTACTTTTTAAAATGTATGTCACCCTACACTTTTAAAAGGTTTAAATGTGATTAAAATAGTTGTAAACTAGAATATAAAATTAAAAGGTACACTTTCACATGTATAGTTGTGTATAAATATAGTAGGACCCCTTCCCCAGTCCCGGTCTGCTCACCTTAACTATAACGCAATATGTGAATAACATGAGAAGATGGTCAGAGGTGTCGTACAGAGATATTTTAATGACTTTGTGTTGTCTCTTGGAGTTTCATGAGCACAGAAGCATATCAGTACATCCACAGTGTGAAGATAGTATCTTGTGAATTTATGAATGAAAGACTCTTGTTTTAAAATCGCCCCCTCTGCTTCCAGTTGTTACACATCCCCTGAACACTTTAAAATACTCATGATGAATTTTGACAACTCTATAACCTGTAATTCTTCCACTTCGATAGCTAATGACACTTTGACATCAACACCACAGACAAACATATAGAAAATGCTAGACCGGAAGTTCAAAGACAAAAATTTCAAGATGGCTGAGTGCTAGTTTCTCTGGTGCATAAGGTGAATAAAATAAAATGCAATGTCTTGAGTTACGGGATTGAATACCTGGCATCTGCTTGAAGCATTAAAACGCCATGTTTCATTATCAACGTGCTGTCAGCTGTGCACTAGAATAAATACAGTCAGCATAATTTTGTTACAAATTTAACAGTCGCTCGCATGACACATTGTTTCCTGCGATTGTAATTCTTGTATGAATAAATGTATGCCACCTCTTGTCTATACAGTTAAAAATTTGGTTTAATGTTTTCTGTGTTTATAGTATTTGCACTTCAAGTGTGCGCCATCTGTGTCGAACTTGTGTGAAGACGGCTCGAGATAAGCATTAGGTGAGTTGCATCCACATCGGAAACTTGTAGCATGTAGGTCTGTTGAGGTACAGCAGTTATAAACAAAAATAATAGGTGAAATATGGGAAAAAGTACTGCAAACACTAGGGGAGGCAAAATCACTTGATGGAAATAATCACCAGTGTTTCAAAGGACAACTAAAAACGTATGGACGGCAAATTCGGTGTGACACGTTGTACTTAAAGGAATAGTTCACCCAAAAATGAAAATTCTCTTATCATTTACTCACCCTTATGCCATCCCGGATGTGTATGACTTTATTCAGCAGACCACAAATGAATATTTTTAGAAGAATATCTCAGCTCTGTCTGTCCATACAAAGCAAGTGAATGGGTGCCAACATTTTGACACTCCAAAAATCACATAGGTCAGCATAAAAGTAATCCATATGACTCCAGTGGTTAAATCAATGTCTTCAGATGCGATTTGATAGGTGTGGGTGAGAAACAGATCAATATTTTAGTCCATTTTTACTATAAATCCTCCCTGCTCAGTCAATCTCCACTTTAACTTTCCCTGTGCCTCAATCAGCTCCCTAGCTCCACATGTTGTGAATCAGTACAT
This sequence comes from Myxocyprinus asiaticus, assembly GCF_019703515.2. NCBI lineage: Eukaryota > Metazoa > Chordata > Actinopteri > Cypriniformes > Catostomidae > Myxocyprinus > Myxocyprinus asiaticus. Next base: position 36,485,967 of record NC_059352.1, on the reverse strand, counting down.
CGTGAACATGAATTCGGGCACTGGTAAGGGTACTGATCCACTGAACATTGGGACACTTATGACTCAGTCACCTGCAACATGTTAATGAGCTTGCGCATAGAAGCGCAGCTGTTATTAATCAGCACCATTGCTGAATAAATGGACACTATTTATTTTCATTGATATACAGTGTTATTATAACAGATAAATGGCATAAATAAAGTAATACAAATATATTGGAGTGCATTTTAAACCTTTTAACAACTCAAATATTTAAGATTGCTTCACTTTCTTGGTAATTATGAATTAATGACATTACAAACAACATCTCTTTTAAAGAGAAAATATGGCTTGGACTTCATAGTTTTACACTTGTGCTCATCTTCTAATGACTTGAGAGACTTCAGAAGACATGAAGATGTTTCCGGTAAGGGAACATAGTGAGCAACGATGCTCTCTGGTTTTTACATGCATTGTAGGAGTTTTTAGGGAGCAAACGTTTTAGTGCACTGGAATGATTTTGCGAATGAGAGAGCCCTAAAAATGGCTGACTCCCTGATCAGTGCCCTGACTACTGAACTAGGGAACAGATTGAGACGCACCCTTTCACTTTCACATTCTTCTTGTGTTTTTGGTGATTCACATTCTTCATGCATACAGGGCAGGGAGAATAATTTCTAGCAAAAATTAACTTAAATATTTATCAGTTTCTCACCCACACCTATCATATAACTTCTGAAGATATTAATTTAACCACTGGAGTCTTATGAATTACTTTTATGCTGACTTTATGTTCTTTTTGGAGTGTCAAAATTTTGGCACCCATTCACTTGCATTGTGTGGACCAACAGAGTTGACATATGTATGACTTTCTCTCTTTGTGTTCTGCAGAAGAGAGAAAGTCATACACATCTGAGATGGCATGAGGGTGAGTAAATGATGAGGACATTTTTATTTTTGGTTGAACTATTCCTTTAACATACAGTAGGTCTAGTAATATTTAGGCTATACTGTATCTCACTTTCAAAAGCATATCATATGTGTGGTTCACAAAAACAAGGAAGAGTACATTAAAAACACGCAAAAATAAAGTGTTTCAGTAATAAAAGAGATACAACTTCAAATAATAAATAGATATGCAAGCAAGCCGAGTTAAAAATCATTCATATTACATACAAGTGTTATATAAGTGTGTCCAATTCACCCTAAAATCAATTAGCATCACAAACACACTGACATATCTGTTATTTAAACTGCTGAGGATTATAGCCACCAGGTGCTAGCTCTGAGATTGTGGAATATTTACCCTTAATTATCACCCACAATGCCCTGGAGTCCTAAAAATCACATGCCACACAGTGAGTGACTGTTTATATACACAGAGGCTATAGAATTTCAAAAACTGTTTTAGGGACAATTCATCCTATGGTAAAATTAACTTGGTCTAAATTTGTTTACACCACATTAGTTTGTGATGGTTATTTTGATTATGACAAATTCCTGGATTTCTGAAAGGTGTCATATTTTCAGTGTGAGCCCTCTTGTGGTAAGGATTGTCCCATTACATGATTCTGCAATGATGCTGAACAAAAGTGAGACTATAAGGCTTCAACAGTTTTAAGGCACAGCATGTAAAATAAAATCTGTAAAATCATTAGTATCAGTGAAAATAAAATCAAGTGTGAGATCAAGAGACTTTATTGAAAAAAAAAAAAATGAAAAAAAGAAAAAAGAACTCATAATACAAGTGCAAATAAAAGCATTATGCAAGCTAAATCATCCAACGGCAAAAATGAGAAAACTTGGTTTCTTTGTGGGAAAAGTAAGACTGTGATCAGCTGGAAAAAATCTTATATTTATGTGTTTACTGTAATTAAAAAGCAAGCACACTAGTGAAACCAAGGCTTAAGCACAGTGTCACCATTTTGTAGATGCTGACATAACTTGTAATGTGAGAGACTGTGTAGAACAAAATAGACAGACAAGATTGCTGGCACATTCAGAATATCAATTCTTGTGAATTTAAACCCCATTATATGGGATATAAATGTTCAAGAAAGGTCAATGTGTCATTGGAGCACACAGAAATGTCTATTTAGCGACTAGAAATGACAGAAATAGATACATAATCACTCACTGGACTTACTGGCTCCCTATAAGAAAGAACTCTTTTAATGCCAGGCCCGTATCTAGAATGGGTACTTTAGAAATGCTGTGATATAATGAGAGTTTATCTAACATATATATCATCACAACACCAAATGCATACATGAAATAAGTAGACATTTAAACTTTCAAAGTGATTTCGTTGATACAAGTAAAACATTCTGAATAAAGAACCATTGATATAAAGTAAATATACAACTTATGCATTCAGCTCACAATGTAACCACTAAAGTATTGAGACAAGATTGAAATGAAAACTTTAAGACCCTATAAATGAGCAAAAGCATTATATGTTTTATAGGCTGTTGTTTCATCCATCTGGAATTGGGTGTACATTTAACAAGATTATCAGCAAATTATCTGTTTAAAGATCACATCATTACATTCAAATCAACTTCCATTACTAGCTCCCTTATAATCACAACTGCATCGCCAAATTATGTGTTTTAACTCTTGAACTCTTGTTTCACTGATTATATTGCCTACATTAACACCTAAAAAACTATTTTTAAACTAATGTGAAACTGTCACACTGTCAATAAAAGTTTGAGAACATTATTCACATAACTGCATACAGTGCACAACATAGCATTAACCATAAAGTTTCAGTACATTGCTTCATAAACCATTACTATTACTTGAAGCACAGTAAACATAAAAAACAAAAACAAATTAGCCATGAAAAGTCAAACAATCAAGTGTTTTTGAAAGGCTGAAAGATATACATGAAGTGGTCACCCTGCAATTGTATTGATATTGAATTGAGGATTATTTCAGGACCAGAATAAAAAGCATTGTTTGTTTTTTTATTGTAGGATATCATACATGCTTTATGAAATATACTTTGTGTAGAATTATAAACAGACAATGGACAAACATAGGCATCACCCTTGCTTTTAAATAATCATGATGATTCATAAACCATTTACGTTTTGTGTCATAACTAATGGAAATAAAAAAAAATCACACCATTTATGACTGTCTGTTAAGCCACTTACAGAAGTTTAATAATACATATTTTATGACATGTTTATTGCTCACATATGATTCCTTGAATACATTTTTAAGTTAAATAAGAGCACAATAGATGCTAAACATTCAGCATGCTAAGTTTCTGCGCTAAAACTCTAAACTATCTAATAAACAATAAAATGTATCATATTCTTGTATACAGACAAAATTCCAGGACTCATAGTCATTCAATACTAACTTATCTGAATACAGGTTTCTTATTAGAACACTTTAAACTGAAGACAACCTTCAACAATACATATACTGTAGCTTGCACTGAGACTCCTGTTGGGTGAAGATTTGTTAGATGTTTTTTTTCTTTCTGTTATTTTATCAGACCAAATCAATTTCCATTTTTTTTGAAGACTGATAAGGCCCAAAAAACGTTCAAAAGCAGAAAGTAGTTGCTGTAGTTTTAGATGAACAGTGCATAATGGGGCTTCAGGAGGTTGTCATGGTCGAAGGGTCAGTCCACATGGCTGCCACATCTCTGAACCTGCAAACAGTACAGTAAGAATTCGTAGGCATGTACAGTGTAAATGTCATGTGTGACTTTTAGTGACAGATGTGCAGCCCCAGGAAAGTCAGCAATATCAATGCTTGCTTTGGATCTCACCTAGCATTTATGAGGTAATGTGCCAGACTGATGTTGGCTGGTGTGCCCGTAATGGTAATCTGACGATCCGATGACCCTTCCATGGCATTAGCGATTTTGATCTGAGCCCCAGACATCTGACGGATTTCATTAATTTTAGTGCCCTGACGTCCAATTATGCAGCCTATTAGCTGGAACCATAAAGTAGACATATAATTGAAGGTTTTATAGGGCATTTGTCACTTTAAACACACTAATTGCTTTTCTTTTGTAATACCATCCATTTGGAATGATAAATAAAAACGTTTTTTAAAAGAATTTCAGAGGTTTATTATTGTTTCACACAATTTGCCAGATGAGGGGGCTAGTATAGACAAAAAATAAAAACTATGCTCACATCATTTGGAATGGTGAGTTCATGAGTACTGGCCTGTGAACTGGCATCCACACCTAGAAACAAAGAGAGAACAATAGAATATAGAACAGAGAGAACATTTTACCATTTAATTAAACATAAATCTCTTTAAACTGTAAGCTTTTCTCTTATGGTGTTATTCATTACATCAGCGATGTGACAGATCTTTGACATGACTATTTTTTTGCCGCAAACTGTTCATTTTCATGGTGAACATTTCCCTTATACAGTAGCAAGAAAAAGTATGTGAACCCTTTAAAATTAACTGGTTTTCTACATTAATTGGTCATAAAATGTGATCTCATCTTCATCACAAGTCACAAGTATAGACAAACACAATGTGCTTAAGCTAACAACACACAAATAATTATAATCTTTCATGTCTTTATTGAACACATCCCATTAAACATTCACAGTGCTGTGGAAAAAGTAAGTGAACTCTTGGATTTAATAACTGGTCGATTTTCTTTTGGCAGCAATACCCAAGTGTTTCCGGTAGCTGCGGATTAGACCTGCACAACGTTCAGAAAGAATTTTGAAACATTCTTCCTAACAGAACTGCTTCAGCTCAGCCATATTCTTAGGATGTCCAGGCCCCAAAGCAGCCCCAAATCACGATGCTCCCTCCACCGTACTTCCCTGTTGGGATGATGTTTTCATGTTGGTATGCGGTGCACTTTTTACGCCATAACTAGTGCTGTGTGTTCTTCCCAAACAATTCAACCTTAGTTTCATCAGTCCACAAAACATTTCCCCAGTAGCATTGTGGAGTGTCAAGGTGGTCTTTGGTCTGCCATGGTTTAATGTTTTCCATATAGTAGACTCATGAACAGAGATGTTAACCAGTTCCAATGATTCATTCAAGTCTTTAGCTGTTATTTTTTTACCTCATTGAGCATTCTGCAGTGTGCCCTTTGAGTCATCTTGGCTGGACGGCCACTTCTAGGGAGAGTAGCCACAGTACTAAATCGTCTTCATTTATAAACAGTTTGTCTAACTGTGGACAGATGGATATCTAAGCTCTTCGAGATAACTGTAACCCTTTCCAGCTTTATGCAAAGCAACAATTCTTGATTTTTGCGAGGCATAGTCCATGCCAGCAGATGTTTCTTGTGAATAGCATACTGAAAATGTTAGAGAGCTTTTTGTAAGTCAAAGTATCTCTAAGCCACACCTCCAATCTCATTTCATTAATTGGATGCCAGATTTGCCAAATCCTGACTCTAATTAGCTTTTGTTGACATCATTATCCTAGGGGTTCATATACTTTTTCCAGCCTACACTGTGAATGTTTGAATGATGTGTATGTAAAAGAACAATACAATAATTTGTGTTATTAGTTAAAACAGATTGTGTTTGTTCATTATAGGAACTTAGATGAAGATCAAACCAGATTTTAAGACCAATTTATACATAAATGCAGGTAATTCCAAAGGGTTCACATACTTTTTATTGCCACTGTACACAGCAGTAATGCCTATTAACCAGTGTCAATATTTCATTCTAATTCTATAATGCAGTAAGTTCCCTGTCCAGGGAGAGAAGAGTGAAAGACAAGAAAGTGAAAGAAAGATCTACAGGTACAAAGTGAAGGGTGTTTGGTGGGGGGTTGGGTACGTACCAGGGAAAGCAGGGGTGGTCTGTCCAAGGGAGGTAAAGGAGGTTTGCTGCATAGCCAGCTGGTGGAGCTTTGCCAACTGCTGGGGGGAGGGAGGAGGGTCAGTACAACTAAGAGGTTATCATTAAATAAAAAGTCCTGTCTAGATCTTCACAAACTCATCTAGACACTAACAAGGAGAAGCTGTATGAAATCTTACATATAAAAACACATGTACAGAGAATAGTATGAATAATAATAAAGCAGATCATAAAAAGAAAAAGCAAGGTTAACAAGAATACTATGCAAAAGTGGGATGAAGGATTAGAAGGTGTAAATTACTCACGTCTGGGTGTGGGATGGCATACTGTCCCTGAATGGTGTAGGTCTACAGAGGAAATAGAAAGGAAAGTGAATCTTCACACATGTTTTTTTAGAAATGCAGTATGTTAATTATATACAGTATGTGGAAAATAATATTGTATATCAGGGAATATGATGTAAGACTTTAAATATGAGTTATTAATCTAAGCAAATGGCTGGCATCACAGTAGCCTATTTTCAGAAGCATGCTTCATTTACATAGTCATGCAATCAGAGGGAATGTTTGTACAGGGCCTTATCTCTCAGATGGGAGCATTAACACTTATCTATACTGTAAATATAGTACATGAATTTATCCACTGACATAAAAAATCCCAGCACCAAAAGTGGCAAATATACCATAGTCATGAAAGAAAATTTGTCAAAAGTTAATTTGAGCACTTGAACTGGCAGCAATGTATTGACGTTAATAATAATACTGTTATTGTTTTATCATAAATGCTACAGACCTGATCTCTGGATTAATACCTATTCTATTTCTCAAAACAGTAAAAGATTATTTGAAATTATTAGTGTATAACCTAACATTAAAGAGTGCTGGCATTTTGTGACGTCACAACCAGTGCGTCTGGCAGTTGTTTGATCTGTCACCCCTCTGTCATTCTTAATTGGTGAGTGTGACAGACCTCTAACAGAAGAGGCCGGTACTTCAGCAAAACAATAGGTGTGACCAAAATAGAGTTTTTTTGAGTCTGCTTGTAGGAGACTGCCTTAATGTAAGCCATACAATGCTATATTATACTAAACTAGGTACTGTATACTGTAAATGTGTATATATGCCTGTAATTGTAAAAGTGCATATCCTGACCATACTTACAGTCAGAGGCTGATGCTGCAGTAACAAGCTGAGGTTGGCTGTGGCTGGGGCTGCCAGAGTGTCTGCCCTTACCTGTCCACCAGAGAAAATGACAGGAGCAATGGCGGGCTTAGGCCTATATGGAATTGTGGCACCTTTGGGTGGGGACTAGCAAGGATCAGTGGAAGAATAGAGAAGAAACAAAAGTGAGGAAACACTAAAATGTAATAGATATTTAGATGGTTTCCAGAGAAAGGCAATAACATTTGGCACTCCTTTGTTTGCAGTGACACAAAAACATATGCACGTTTTTATTCTAAATCTGCGTCACACAAAAACAGGTAACTCTTTAAACTAAGGTTCTATTTCTTAACATTAATAAAAGCACTGGTTATCATGAATCAACAATGAACAACATTTTTAATTGTTTAATTTTAATTTATAAAAAATACAATTGTTCATGGTTAGTTCATGTTAGTTAACAAATGTTAATATATACATCATTAAATAAAAAAATATTAGTATACTGTATTTTGAAATGAACATTAACGAAGATTAATAAGTGCTGTAACAGTACTGTTTATTGCTAGTTCAATTAACTAATGTAATTAACTAATGTTAACAAATACAACCTTATTGTAAAGTGTTACCATGTTAATTTATAAAATAAATAAATAAAAATTGTTCATTGTTAGTTCATGCACTGTAAACCCTGATGTTATCATTACTGGAAAAATCAAGTTGTCTTAATTAAACATACACTGGCGGCCAAAAGTTTGGAATAATGTACAGATTTTGCTGTTTCAGAAGGAAATTGGTACTTTAGTTCACCAAAGTGGCATTCAGCTGATCACAAAGTATAGTCAGCACCATTACTATTTGAAAAAAGTCATTTTTGATCAAATCTAGACAGGCCCCATTTCCAGCAGCCATCACTCCAACACCTTATCCTTAAGTAATAATGCAAATTACTAATTTGGTACTAGAAAAACACTTGCCATTATATCAAACACAGTTGAAAGCTATTTGGTTCGTTAAATGAAACTTAACATTGTCTTTGTATTTGTTTTTGAGTTGTCACAGTATGCAACAGACTGGCATGTCTTAAGGTCAATATTAGGTCAAAAATGGCAAAAAAGAAAAAGCTTTCTCTAGAAACTCGTTAGTCAATCATTGTTTTGAGGAATGAAGGCTATACAATGCTTGAAATTGCCGAAAAACAGAAGATTTCATAAAAGGTGTACACTACAGTCTTCAAAGACAAAGGACAACTGGCTCTAACAAGGACAGAAAGAGATGTGGAAGGACCAGATGTACAACTAAACAAGAGGATAAGTACATCAGAGTCTCTAGTTTGAGAAATAGACGCCTCACATGTCCTCAGCTGACAGCTTCATTGAATTCTACCTGCTCAACCCCAGTTTCATGTACAAGAGTAAAGAGAAGACTCAAGGGTGCAGGCCTTATGGGAAGAATTGCAAAGAAAAAGCTACTTTTGAAACAGAAAAACAAAAAGAAAAGGTTAGAGTGGGCAAAGAAACATATTGGACAACAGATAATTGGAAAAGAGTGTTCTCAGCACCATTGAGCTTTTGTAGGATCAGCTAGACTGTAAGGTGCGTGAGAAGTGCCCGACAGGACAGCCACATCTATGGCAAGTGCTACAGGAAGTGAGGGGTGAAATGTCACCTGAGTATCTGGACAAACTGCTAGAATGCCAAGGATCTGCAAAGCTGTCATTGCTGCACGTGGAGGATTTTTTTTATGAGAACACTTTGAAGTAGTTTAAGAAGTTTAAGAAACATTGCTCATTTGTATTTACAACCCCAATTCCAAAAAAGTTGGGACAGTATGAAAAATGCTAAAAAAAAAAAAAAAAGAAACTAAAAGAAGGGATTTGTAAATTATATTCACCCTTTGCTAAATTGAAAACACTACAACTTCACATTACTTTTTTTTTTAAATGTACAGTCATTTCAAATCAGATGATTGCAACATGCTCCAAAAAAGTTGAGACAGGGGCAATTTAAGTCTAATAACAATTTGACGAGTTAAAATAACAAGGCAATGTGAAACAGGAGATTTTAAACAGGTGAGGCAATCGTGTCATAGTATATAAGGAGCCTCCAAAAACAGCCTAGTCCTTCAAGAGCAAGGATCATTCGAGACTTGTAAAATTTGCCAACAGATGCTTCAGCAAATAATCCAGCACTTTGAGAACAATGTTCCCCAAAGACAAACTGGAAGGATTTGGGGCATTTCGCCCTCTACAGTGCACAAATATAGTTAAAAGATTCAAGGAATATGGTCAAATCTCAGTGTGTAAAGGGCAGATGAACACCACTTCTGAATGTGCGTGATTTCTAATCCTCAGACATCACTGTCTTAAAAAACATCATTCATCTGTAATGGATATCATGAACATGGGCTTGGGATTACTTTAGTAAACCTTTGTTTGCCAACACCATTCGCCACTGCATCCACAGATGCAAGTTAAGACTTTACTATGCAAAGCAGAAGCCCTACATCAACACTGTCCAGAAGCGCTGCCGACTGCTCTGGGCTCGGTCTCATCTTAGATGGAAAGTAGAACAGTGGAACCATGTTAATTGGTCCGATGAGTCCACATTTCAAATAGTTTTTGAAAAACACAGCTGTCGTTTTCTCCGGGCCAAAGAGGAAAAGGACCATCCAAGCTGTTATCAGCATCAGGTCCAAAAGCCAGTGTCTGTATGGGCCAGGCACCCCTGGCCCATACAGACACTGGCTTTTGGACCTGATGCTGATGGGTCAGTGCCCATGACATGGGTAACTTGCACATCTGTGAGGGCACCATTAATGCAGACAGATATGTAAAAATTTTGGAGCAGCATATACTGCCATCCAGCACCATCTTTTCCAGTGACGTCCCATAATTTTCAGCAGGACAACTTCAAACCACATACTGGCCGAATAAGCAGAGAGTGTGGGTGCTAGATTGGCCTGTCTGCAGTCCTGACCATCTCCAATTGAGAATATGTGGTGAATTATGAAGCGCACAATACGGCAATGAATACCATATACAATTGTGCATCTGAGGACCTGCATAATGGATGAATGGGGGACGATTCCACTTTTTAAAATTAACAAACTTGTGTCTTCAGTGCCTAAATGCTTAATAATTGTTATTAGAAGAAATGCAAACACTCCCAACTTATTTGGAGTATGTTGCATTCATCTGATTTGAAATTACTGTACATTTAAAAAAAGAAAAATGAAATTCACAAGGTAAAACATCATATAATGTTTAGTTGTAGTGCTTTCAATATAGCAAAGGGTGAATATAATTTACAAATCACTACTTTTTGTTTTTAATTAGCATTTTTCATACTGTTCCAACTTTTTCAGAATTGGGGATGTACACATTCCTCAACATGGGTCATCACACCCTTGGCCCCGCCCACTGGCACGCAGTTCAAGTCAAGAGAGCAGGCCTTCTGTGGCTAACTATTCCTAACATAACACCTAAGGGGACCCATCTGGACTATTTTGAATTATTTTTTTATATAAACAAGAACTACACAGACTCTTTGACTGCTGCCATGTATCTCGCTGCTTTTAAAAGATGCGGTGTCAAGTTACAACTCTGAAAGGGAGAAGCAATTATCTTTCATTCAACTGCTGCCTCTTGCTGTTTTGAGCACAAACACGTCATGGACACCTTCTTTCACCCACCTGCGCTATTTTTAACTGTTGGTGTATGTAAACATAGGATGTCTATGACGATGGACATCTTTAACAATGGAGGATGGACGTCTTTGACCGTTTTGGTGTGTTTCCGGCGATGTGCACCTCAGTGCGCCTATAGTATGTGTGTGCGTCATTTCACCATTCTTTGGACTGTGATGTGTTCATTTTTTTCAGCTCATGTCAGCATAGATTGCTTGTGAACAGTCATAATATGATTCAAGCTTTGCAAAGAACTGTTATTGAAGAATGGGGCAGTTAAAAACACTTAGAAAACATAAGTAAACCATTTCATTCATGAATATTTCAATTGTCTTGACTGTTTGATAGTTTATGGTGCTGAGTGTTAACATTTGTGCTTGAGATGAACAGTTTAATATTTTCAGATGCAATGTGTTGGATGTGCGTTATATGTAAACCCTGCAATTTTCTTTTATAATGTCGAGGTTCATTTTCTTCCAAGTGAGTTTGCTGACTTTGAGGGGCTGCATGATGTTAGCCAATCATAATAGTGTCTGTGTACATTGAAGTTTTAAGGAGGCACTTAGGCCAACACCGAAAGTTTCAGACAGAGGGCCAAAAACAGGGTGGAAAATGATCATATATTACTAAATTGTGACTTTTTTGGTGCAAAAAAACTTTAATAACATTATCATTGGACCTCAGGGAAGATAATATAATTATTAAAAAAATCACTTCATGGCCCCTTTAAAAACCATATACATATATAAGTGTTGATTGATCTACTGTAGAATCAGTTATAATCTTCTTTATTTAAGCGGTGTTATTGTATGACCTAAAGTAAATAAAAATTATTAAGCAGAACAACAAAATTTATATAACAAATCTGGGTTAAGTCTACTTGCATTTAATTACCTTAAATAGTTCAGTTCATTCTATTTGATCAAGTTAAGTGAACATAATTACACTTTTGAAGACGCCATTACTCAATTCAATTTAGGGCTGTCATGATTATGAAATTTGGCTGACGATTAATTGTCAAACAAATAATTGCTATTATGACGATTAATTTACTGTTTTAGGGCTATGATGATTAATTGTCATATAAATTGTCATATTTGATAAGGTGTGCTTTTTTTCTGCATGTGTGTTTCATACACCTTAAGAAGTCATTTTTATTTAACTTGAAATACAATGGCAGCCAAAAGTTTGGAATAATGTACAGATTTTGCTCTTATGGAAAGATATTGGTTTTTATTCACCAAAGTGGCATTCAACTGATCACAATGTATAGTCAGGACATTAATAACGTGAAAAATTACTATTACAATTTGAAAAAAAAATTCAGAACTTCTTAAACTACTTCAAAGTGTTCTCATAAAAAAAATCCTCCACATGCAACAATGACAGCTTTGCAGATTCTTGGCATTCTAGCTGTCAGTTTGTCCAGATACACTTCTTGTAGCACTTGCCACAGATTTGGCTGTCTTGTCGGGCACTTCTCACGCACCTCACAGTCTAGCTGATCCCACAAAAGCTCAATGGGGTTAAGATCCATAACACTCTTTTCCAATTATCTGTTGTCCAATGTCTGTGTTTCTTTGCCCACTCTAATCTTTTCTTTTTGTTATTTTCTGTTTCAAAAGTGGCGTTTTATTTGCAATTCTTCCCATAAGGCCTGCACCCCTGAGTCTTCTCTTTACTGTTGTACATGAAACTGGTGTTGAGCGGGTAGAATTCAATGAAGCTGTCAGCTGAGGACATGTGAGGCGTCTATTTCTCAAACTAGAGACTCTGATGTACTTATCCTCTTGTTTAGTTTACATCTGGCCTTCCACATCTCTTTCTGTCCTTGTTAGAGCCAGTTGTCCTTTGTCTTTGAAGACTGTAGTGTACACTTTTGTATAAAATCTTCAGTTTTTTGGCAATTTCAAGCATTGTATAGCCTTCATTCCTCAAAACAATGATTGACTGACGAGTTTCTAGAGAAAGCTGTTTCTTTTTTGCCATTTTTTGACCTAATATTGATCTTAAGACATGCCAGTCTATTGCATACTGTGGCAACTCAAAAACAAACACAAAGACAATATTAAGCTTCATTTAACAAACCAAATAGCTTTCAACTGTGTTTGATATAATGGCATGTGATTTTCTAGTACCAAATTAGCAATTTAGCATGATTACTCAAGGATAAGATGTTGGAGTGATGGCTGCTGGAAATGGGGCCTGTCTAGACTTCTGTTTTTCACATCAGTAATGTCCTGACTATACTTTGTGATCAGTTGAATGCCACTTTGGTGAATTAAAGTACCAATTTCCTTCCAAAACAGCAAAATCTGTACATTATTCCAAACTTTTGGCTGCCAATGTATATAAATCAAATAATAAAATAGGGATATATGATTTCTTTTTAAGGATTTAAAAACTTATGAATGACATGAAAAATAATGTTTTAAATATTAGAATATGTCTCTCTTTTTGGTCAGCTTTAGTTTTGGTCAATTTTACATTTACACTGTTGTTTTATGAACCCATATATTTTATATTATATATTTTTTATTAAATATATATATATATATATATATATATATATATATATATATATATATATATATATATATATATATATATATATATATATTATATATATATATATAATTATATATATATTATATATATATATTTTATTATATTTATCTAAAATTTATTATATTATGCAATAGTAAAATATTTCTGTCCTAATTTCTTCACTTTCGCACGTTATTTTAATGCTCTGCTTAAACCCACGAGCCCTTATTTGTCATGAAGCAAAACTTAGAGATTTAGTTTATTCATATTATCACTCCACAGAAATAGAGTAAGCGTGCGTCTCCTCCTCTGTGTCACAGTGTGTCATTAACATTGCGTGTATGAACTAGGAACATTTGCCATTACATGATCGTTTAAAGTGAAACCGGAGCGCTCTGCGTTCACTATCACAGTTTATACTTGTTCGTTTATATTTTCGCGGGAGTTTGGCGCAGGCCTCTGCTGACAGCAAGCGCATCCTTGGTGTGGCTCAGTGACGTTCGAACTCAAGAGCTCAACTGAATGACACACAAACGCGCTGTGCATGGCATTTATACCGTATATTCGCTTAAAATTCCCCTTTTGGGCATTAAAATGTGATTGGAATTAGAATACCAAATAACCGCGGTTAGATCAAATAACCACGATCAGACAGTTATTTAATAAGCGTGACAGGCCTAATTCAACTGAGGGAACAAGTTTACTCAATAAATTGAGTAAAGTCAACATATTAGGGTTTTCAATGTGTAAGCTCATAATGCATAAGCTAATGTTAACACATTAAACTTTTAATGTAAAAATGTTTAATTGTATATGTTGAAATTAACATTAACCAAGATTAATAAGTGATGTAAAAGTATTGTTTGTTGTTATTTCATGTTAACTAATGTAGTTAATGATTAATAATGAATGCAGAAGTGTTACCAATAAATATACATTTGTGTGAAAACAGTGAAAGTTGCTTAACTTCAAAACCAATGTAATTTTTCTTTTACTTACCTCAAGCATAACCACACAGATCTGCTTCACACACTGAATTATGGCCTCTGGAGCGCCTGAGATAGTGACCGCCCGCTCAGTGGAATTGGGCAGCATGTCTCCAGCCACCTGCACCTGAGCACCTGTAGACTGGAAAATGAGCACAGCACCATCATCCAGGATAGAGACCACCAACACACAGGGATTCCGCTCTTAAAAATATTGTATCTAAGCCTGGTTGGTAAAAATGTTCAATTCTCTGGTTACTTATTTCATTCTGCTGTTAACTTGAAGTAATTCTAACATTCTGTGCATACAGTACTATGCATAATAATTAATATTAGAGCACTTTATGAAATATATGGATCATAATGAAATGCTAGGATTGAACAAAGCATGTGACGTACCTCCCTCATCTCCTTGATCTTTGAGCCCCCCTTCCCAATTAGAGAGCCACACTGACTGGCCGGCACCACCAAGCGCAAGGTCACAGGAGGCTTACTAGTAGCCTGGCTATTGCTCATAGAATTAATTATATCCTGTGGGAAGCAGAACCACCTTTACACTTTTTACCAACTTATTCTATTTTATTGAGTTTTTTTAAGCATTGTCAATCCCAGTAACACTTAAAGGTGGAGTGTGTAATTTTAATCCAATACACTTTTTGTCAAATTCCGTGAATATCTCTTCACGGTCCGCTAGCTGTCCGTTCTGTGTGTGCGCTGAGAAAAAAAATCAGGTGTTTGTACACAGCACTGGCTTTGAAAATGGGAAAATAAATAAAGTGGATCGGACCGATCCACACAACACTGTTGCGATCACATGGGTGTGCATGAATTTGGGGGCGGAGCTTCTGAAGGAGCACTGAAAGGAGTGGTGTGTTTGTTTGGCTTTTGAGTTCAAATATCAACATTGTTTCTCAGGAATTGCTTGCGCCAACTTTAACATGAAAACCAGTTGTTCCGTAACACCGGCAGTGTTATTGGACAAGCCGATTCCTCTGCAAAGCTTTCTGTCCGGTGTTTTTATGTAATAGTGGTCTTGTTTATTATGACGTTAAACATTTATCATCTTTTATTTAGAATGGCCTATTTGTTCATAGGGAATCAGAGAGTGCGAAAGGGCGTGATGAGTCTGAGGGGTGTTGGCAAAGGTTGTTTGAAAACATACTTTATTTTTGTAATTCCGTTTGGTGCCAATTACACACTCCACCATTAACATATGGTGTATAATATTTTATAGAGGCATACACTGGCGGACAAAGGTTTGGAATAATGTACAGATTTTGCTGTTTCGGAAGGAAATTGTTACTTTAATTCACCAAAGTGGCATTCAACTGATCACAAAGTATAGTCAGGACATTACTGATGTGAAAAACAGCACTATCACTATTTGAAAAAAGTAATTTTTTATCATATCTAGACAGGCCACATTTCCAGCAGCCATCACTCCAACACCTTATCCTTGAGTAATCGTGCTAAATTGCTAATATGGTACTAGAACATCACTTGCTATTATATCAAACACAGTTGAAAGTATTTGGTTTATTAAATGAAGCTTAACATTGTCTTTGTGTTTGTTTTTGAGTTGCCACAGTATGCACTGGCATGTCTTATGGTCAATATTAGGTCAAAGATGGCAAAAAAGAAACAGCTTTCTCTAGAAACTCGTCAGTCAATCATTGTTTTGAGGAATGAAGGCTATACGATGCTTGAAATTACCAAAAAACTGAAAAGTTCATACAAAGGTGTACACTACAGTCTTCAAAGACAAAGGAAAACTGGCTCTAACAAGGACAGAAAGAGATGTGGAAGGCCAGATGTACAACTAAACAAGAGGATAAGTACATCAGAGTCTCTAGTTTGAGAAATAGATGCCTCACATGTCCTCAGCTGACAGCTTCATTGAATTCTACCCACTCAACACCAGTTTCATGTACAACAGTAAAGAGAAGACTCAGGGGTGCAGGCCTTATGGGAAGAATTGCAAAAAAATTGTCACTTTTGAAACAGAAAAAACAAAAAGAAAAGGTTAGATTGGGCAAAGAAACACAGACATTGGACAACAGATAATTGGAAAAGAGTGTTATGGATCTTAACCCCATTGAGCTTTTGTGGGACCAGCTAGACTGTAAGGTGCGTGAGAAGTGCCCGACAAGACAGCCACATCTATGGCAAGTCCTACAGGAAGCGTGGGGTGAAATGTCTCCTGAGTATCTGGACAAACTGACAACTAGAATGCCAAGGATCTGCAAAGCTGTCATTGCTGCACATGGAGGATTTTTTGAGAACTCTTTGAAGTAGTTTAAGAAGTAATTTTTCACATTATTAATGTCCTGACTATACATTGTGATCAGTTGAATGCCACTTTGGTGAATAAAAGTACCAATTTCTTTCCATAAGAGCAAAATCTGTACATTATTCCAAACTTTTGGCCGCCAGTGTACAGGAATATAGGAGGTCTAATACTTCTTCAAACTTGTATGCGATCATGGCAAAGGCCTTGAATATGGCATCTGTGGGTCCTGTGATGGTAACTATCCTCTCTGGACAGTTCCCCTCTGAAATGTTTATACGGGCACTACTCTGTAGACATAGTATATGTTGTATGTTAATACCCATGTTAAGCTTGTCACGTCGAATCATATCAATTGGAACGTTACTTACTTCCTCACGCATCTTCTTCACAGTTTCTCCTTTCTGAAAAAAATTATTGCATTTTTGAAAAACCCCAGACTGATTTATAAATCCCCAGGCGCATTTATAAAAAATATATATTACAACAATGGCTGTAAAAAACTACAGTTTGCAAGCATTGGTTTGGTAGCTGAATCTGTCCCCTTACCTTGCCTATAATGCTGCCAACCTCCTGCAAGTTAAAAGATAAAATGTTCATTGTAATCACAAACATTATAATTTCAAATGTATTAATTATATATAACTTGATATTTTATTTTACTTCATTTGACAAGTACTGTCTTAAATCAACAAAGTTGTGCAGACAGTAGGAAAGAAGCTAATTTATGGGTAGCATAACACATACATTTGTAATAAATAAATGGCAAAACTTTGCTGTGGGAAGATCTTATCTCACAGATTATTGTTAGTCCCTTTTCCATATCCTGGAGGGCAGACATATTTGTCCACTTCCAAAACACACTGTTCATCTGTTTTCTTTTGCTGGTCGAATTATTACCATGGTACAGTAAATTCTGTATTTGGAAACTTAATTGAAACCTGATGGATTTTGTTCTTTTACCTTGCCGTGCATGAGGAGCCTGATGGTCAGAGTGACATTGAGCCCTCCTTCAGATTGAACTTTGGTGGGCTCCATACCTAAGGTGAAGATTTAGGGCTTGGTGAATGAAAAGGGAATTTAGAGGAGCAGTTAAGGAGAGCAGGGGCTGGTAGTCACCACACAGTAACCTAAAATTCAAAACAAACAAAACAAAAAATTACATATTTATTTCGATCTGTGTAATTCTTGAAAGGAAATGCAGTTTAAAATGTATTAGTAGATTTTAGAGAAACAAACATTGCTTTCATAGCTTTTATGGAATTACAAGAGTGGCATCTATTTCATAAGCACGAGGGGGAGCTCTCTCACCCCTTGCTCCACAAACAGGTTGTAGCAGGACTGACCTCCATTTTGTCATCTATCACTTATGTTCAGGATAATGCCTTAAGTTATCTCATGACAAATTCATCTATCCTTCAGATTAAAAAGTGCAAAAGATTTACTGTATTCTGTAATTCTTTATAACAAAATTGTCATACTGCAAACTGTCATGTTGCTTGGAACCACACCCAAGACTTTCACCCACTGTTGCACTGTGTATATGGTTGAGTGACAATAAAGGGATTTGATTTGATTTGAAAAATGCAATATAATCTGTGCAATTACATGACAATAAACACTAATTCTTCTAACTGTACATAACTAGTTGCACTGTGCGGTATTGCTATTAGCATGGTTACGATATATAAAAATAAATGGCTGTGTGCAGAAGAAAGTCTAATCTGTTGTCGTTAAAATAACAAAGTATTGTTAAAACTTGTGCATTTGTATGGCACTTTTGCACTGTAAAAGAGCACAAACTGTTAAATGTAAAGCTTCTGATAAGAGTAGGATACACAGGAGACTGAGTAATCTGCATGTCTCAAAATGTTTAGAATGCCACTCCTTCATAGAAGGGTCGCTTTAATTATTCCCATTTCTGCACCTAATAGCCTTTTTTCACTAAGGAGCCAATTTTTAAATTTTTGGTTGATGCATTTTTTCCAAAGAGCCATAGCACAAACGAATAATTTACTATTTTCAAAAACAAAGTTTTTCAATAAAATAAAATGTTTATATTGCCCATAGACTACTCAAAAACAAAATAAACTAACAAATATGCAAAAATTAATACGTAACATGTTGCAATATGGAATTGAGTACACGTGTTTGTGCGGGTCTCCATAAAATTATTTCATTTTACAATTGTTCATGAAAAATGTAACTTCCCTTTTGGGCTGGGCGATATGTAAAAAAATATTTGAATGATAATCGCCTTTAAAATATCGTGTATCCTATTATATGGTCAACCTCCCTGTCAAGGATCGGTGAATGTTTTTGCTTTATTGATTTTGCTTTAAAAATTTAATTAATTAGGGGGCCTGGGTAGCTCAGTGGTAAAAGACACTGACTACCACCCCTGGAGTTCGCTAGGGTGTGCTGAGTGACTCCAGCCAGGTCTCCTAAGCAATCAAATTGGCCCGGTTGCTAGGGAGGGTAGAGTCACATGGGGTAACCTCCTAGTGATCGTTATAATGTGGTTTGTTCTCGGTGGGGCGCGTGGTGAGTTGGGCGCGGATGCCGCGGTGGATGGCGTGAAGCCTCCACACACGCTATGTCTCCATGGCAACGCGCTCAACAAGCCACTGATAAGATGCGCGGGTTGATGGTCTCAGACGCGGAGGCAGCTGGGATTCGTCCTCCGCCACCCGGATTGAGGCGAATCACTACGTGACCACAAGGACTTAAAAGGGCATTGGGAATTGGGCATTCCAAATTGGGTGAAAAAGGGGAAAAAAATCCAAAACCTTTTTTCATTAATTTATTGAAACACGAAAAACTTAAACAAAAGACATTTCTAAATTAAAATTGCACTTTAAAAGAAACGATAAAAGCAATTAAAATAACGAAGTGATTAAAAACATTATACAGGTGCATCTCAATAAATTAGAATGTCGTGGAAAAGTTCATTTATTTCAGTAATTCAACTCAAATTGTGAAACTCGTGTATTAAATAAATTCAATGCACACAGACTGAAGTAGTTTAAGTCTTTGGTTCTTTTAATTGTGATGATTTTGGCTCACATTTAACAAAAACCCACCAATACACTATCTCAAAAAATTAGAATATGGTGACATGCCAATCAGTTAATCAACTCAAAACACCTGCAAAGGTTTCCTGAGCCTTCAAAATGGTCTGTCAGTTTGGTTCACTAGGCTACACAATCATGGGGAAGACTGCTGATCTGACAGTTGTCCAGAAGACAATCATGTAAGCCACAAACATTCATTGCCAAAGAAGCTGGCTGTTCACAGAGTGCTGTATCCAAGCATGTTAACAGAAAGTTGAGTGGAAGGAAAAAGCGTGGAAGAAAAAGATGCACAACCAACCGAGAGAACCGCAGCCTTATGAGGATTGTCAAGCAAAATCGATTCAAGAATTTGGGTGAACTTCACAAGGAATGGACTGAGGCTGGGGTCAAGGCATCAAGAGCCACCACACACAGACGTGTCAAGGAATGTGGCTACAGTTGTCGTATTCCTCTTGTTATGCCACTCCTGGCGTCTTACCTGGGCTAAGGAGAAGAAGAACTGGACTGTTGACCAGTGGTCCAAAGTCCTCTTTTCAGATGAGAGCAAGTTTTGTATTTCATTTGGAAACCAAGGTCCTAGAGTCTGGAGGAAGGGTGGAGAAGCTCATAGCCCAAGTTGCTTGAAGTCCAGTGTTAAGTTTCCACAGTCTGTGATGATTTGGGGTGCAATGTCATCTGCTGGTGTTGGTCCATTGTGTTTTTTGAAAACCAAAGTAACTGCACCCGTTTACCAAAAATTTTGGAGCACTTCATGCTTCCTTCTGCTGACCAGCTTTTTAAAGATGCTGATTTCATTTTCCAGCAGGATTTGGCACCTGCCCACACTGCCAAAAGCACCAAAAGTTGGTTAAATGACCATGGTGTTGGTGTGCTTGACTGGCCAGCAAACTCACCAGACCTGAACCCCATAGAGAATCTATGGGGTATTGTCAAGAGGAAAATGAGAAACAAGAGACCAAAAAATGCAGATGAGCTGAAGGCCACTGTCAAAGAAACCTGGGCTTCCATACCACCTCAGCAGTGCCACAAACTGATCACCTCCATGCCACGCTGAATTGAGGCAGTAATTAAAGCAAAAGGAGCCCCTACCAAGTATTGAGTACATATACAGTAAATGAACATACTTTCCAGAAGGCCAACAATTCACTAAAAATGTTTTTTTTTATTGGTCTTATGATGTATTCTAATTTTTTGAGATAGTGAATTGGTGGGTTTTTGTTAAATGTGAACCAAAATCATCACAATTAAAAGAACCAAAGACATAAACTACTTCAGTCTGTGTGCACTGAATTTATTTAATACACGAGTTTCACAATTTGAGTTGAATTACTGAAATAAATGAACTTTTCCACGACATTCTAATTTATTGAGATGCACCTGTATATAACCACCTCCCCAGATCCAAACATTTACCGTCTCCAATGGCCCCATTTGCTATCAAGCAAGCATCCATTAAGGACACCAGGTGAAAAATTACCAATAGCCTACAAATTAAGAACTAAAGACAATTATAAATGTAAAGATAATTATAATAATCATCATAATAAATAAGAGTAATAAATTCCCTTGTGTTTCCAAAAAATGCTGCCAAATGTGTGTTCTTATTGAATGTGTTTTTGTATTGCGTTTTGGTAATACAGTTATTGCTGCCTAAAGAAAAGAAAGTAGAACTCAATTTTAGGTTCAAGGTGAACGTGTCTTGTATTACTTTATGGTTTAATCATTTAGTCTTTGTTTCTTTAATACAAAGATACCTGTATATATTACTGAACCTGCAGAGTTGCGTTCACAATGTGTAAGAGCAAATTGCTCCATGGAAATAAAGCAAACTAAACTCACAGCAACTCATGAGATGATCAGAGATCATTTGCAGCATTCTCATAGACTACATTATTCTTGCAAACAGTTTTCAGTCAAATGAAACAGAGAAAAAAGAATAATAACTCTTTACATGCACTTGTTCCACGAGACAGCATCCCGTTGAACACCTCTGAACAAACAGCGAATCAGACACAAGCATTGATGCCTTTTCTTTTGTCTGTTCTTAAAAATATAATAAAGTGTGTTTCTTCAAGCACATGTCTTTGTGACTAACAGCATTTCTTGTCATGTGTCACTCCGAGACGTCTCCGAGACGTCTTACAGGTCACCCACCTGTTGCGGGTAGAGTAGCAAAATTAGGCTACTCACATGAAATACCTGCATTTGAAGGAGGAGCTAGTGATCTGGATTGAGCCTCGTCACATTAGGAGTGTGGCGGGTGCTATTTCACACCCTGGCGTACATAAAAAAATAACGAACGTTCATAAAATCACTCGTAGAAAATGCTCTTAACAGCTAAGATCAATAGTTATTGGGAAACGAGGACCAGAACTCTGAATGTGCGTGTCTTGGAGAAGCGCTTTCATTGCACTCGTGAATAGCGGAGCTCACTGCACACATATCAAATCAGATGCGCATTCGTGGCTTTTCTTTCATCTGTTCTTCAAAATATAATCACGTTTCGTCAAACGTGCGTTTTTTTTTTGGTCTAATTTTTTGTAATATATCACTCTGAGAAGTCTTACAGGTTGCCTTCCACAGTGGCTGGTACAGCAGCAAAATACTATGCATGAAAAATCCGCATTTGGCAGGTGTTCATTTCAAACATTGTTCACCAGGAGTAGGCTGTAGGACAAATTCGGGAGAAAGCAAATCAAAACAGTGTCATTGACTTCAAGCTTTGCAATCGCACCCACACTTTCTGCAGGAAAATTATCTCTAGAAAGTTTTAAACGATCATGTGTTGGTGAATGGTGAGACACCCGGCGAGCCACTTGATTTTTAACAAACAGCCACCTGTGGTTCGCGAGCCATAGGTTCCCGACCCCTAATAGGCCAACGGGGCAGAGGTAGCAGGGGCAGATAAAGAGGCATGAGATCTACAGCCAGATGTCCTTCAATCTCCCAAAGGATGCCAGATTACATTAAGACTTTAATCCAGATTAACAGGATACAGGGGTTTGTGGCCAGAACCACCAATCAGCAAAAATAATCTACAGAAATCCACTATGATCAGTGCCAGACCTAAAAGAGAAGAAGCTGATGCCAAAGACATAAACCTCTTGGGATATATATATATATATATATATATATATATATATATATATATATATATATATATATATATATATATATATATATTTATATAAGAGGTTACATATCATAGTAATGCACATTTTGATGCATTAAAATCCTAAAAGCTAAAGAGTATGTTGGACAGGAGAAAAGTGAAAGAAGAGAAAAGTGTTAAAACATTGGGATGACTATAATTATGAGAGCGGATTATACAGACCACACTTTCATAGGAGCCAATCAGGCTGAAATACCCAACAGATGGCATAATTTTATGTATAGGTATCATAGATGAATGAGATCTGATTCTGAAATGCTTTTTGGGCCCTCAGAAAAAATTTGAGGAAATGGTTAAATATAAAGTGGACTCGCAGTGCAAACTTCTCTCAAAAAATGACAAAATATTGTCATTAATGGCAGCCATTAACAGTTTTTGCATTTTGTTATACCTAATTATAGTTCTGTCTGATGAGATGGGGTTGTGAAAAAACAAATTGGCCACATATGGTGCCGTTTGAGGCATGTTTGTTTCTTTCCCTCATTCTGCCTTCATCTGTCTCACTCATAAACACACATCCGCATACATTCACACAAACACCCATACATTCACAAATATATAAACAGATGTTTAAACATGGCTCAGCTCTTTTAATAGTCACACTAATTGCACTTAAATTGGCGCAATGTGCAGCACTGTAAGAGCAGTGTTTCTTGACATCTGATGGGAAAAGTGGGTCAGGCTTTCTGCTAAAGAGCTTCTGGCCTTTTCCTCTGTAGCGGCTATTAAATTAAGCACGCTTTGTGCATGGCTGAGCAATGCTCAGAGAATGCTTCCCCCTTTTTCCTTTGCGTTTCTCTGAACTTCATTCAGTGTAAAAAATCGTATTGTAGGAGAAGGTCTATGCTCTCTGTTCTGCGGCTTTGGTTTTAGTTTTTCTAAGAATAAAGGATGAAGTCTCTTATCTAAACCTACTGAGGCATGAAC
This sequence comes from Myxocyprinus asiaticus, assembly GCF_019703515.2. Lineage (NCBI taxonomy): Eukaryota > Metazoa > Chordata > Actinopteri > Cypriniformes > Catostomidae > Myxocyprinus > Myxocyprinus asiaticus. The sequence continues at coordinate 36,462,323 of NC_059352.1, read as the reverse complement.
TGCATTAAATACAGGAAAGAAAAGAAAACATTCAGGTAGAAAGGAGGCCACTTTATTTAGACATTTAGTATAAACTAAAATGTCTTTGTTTTTATTTTATTTTATTTTCTGTAGTTTTTCTAATTTATTTCATGCCGTAGCTTACTCTAACTGACATGAAACACACTTTAGGGTGAACAGTCTCCAGGGATTTTGCACCATTCCCTAGTCTAATAGTGAATAATATTGTCCTATCCACTGTGGGGACTAATATTAATTTCAGTTTACTAAACTCTGCAGAAAGAGATGACAACTTATTGTGACTGAATGCAAACTCACTATTGCCTGGGATAACTTGTACTAAAAGCAGATTAAATCAAATGAACCCACCATTTAGTCTGAAATAGTAGTATAGAAAGAGTCACAGAAAGAAACCCATGATTTTCACAAACTTTCACAAATTTTCACAAAATTGATGAAAAATCTAATTGAAACAGTAAACGCCAAACATAGCGAACATGGATATAATAGTGTTCACAGACTGCAATAAGTTACCTGCTCCTGTCCACATCAGTTATTGCCAAACAGATCTGCTGAGGATAATCAGGTAAAATAAATAAATCATATCCAGATGATCTATCAAAGAAAAGCCAGACATATCTGTGGGGTACCATCCACTATCCATTAACACATTCAAAGAATCATCTTTTCACCAGTGATCAGCCGATCCAACCGATTCTAAAAATGGCTATTTTCAGGTTGTTTCCATGTAAAGACATGGCATATTGGTAGACATAATATGTGATAAATTGACTGAGGATTATAAAGTAACCAGAGATCCCTGACCTATTTTAGTTTTAAGAGGACACACATGTAATCTGCATTTTTGTTTTCTTTTGTATATTCATTGGATGGTCAACAGATGGCATTAAAATTGAAATTCCTTAAAACACTATCAGTAAAACTGATAAATAAATGATGACGATAATCAGGATAATGCTATATACCATTCCTCTTGCTCCAATATTTTACATTCCAATCAAAGTTGATTATGGTACAGTACCACCTCAATTATCTATCACTTACAAAACCGATCACTTAATTCAAGGTCGCTGCAGATTTCCAAGAGAGTGTAAAGATAATTACCCAATTAATAAGTTAGCTCACATTAACAACAAAGAAATGTCTGCATTGTTGTTCAGGAAGCAGTGAGGAAGAAATAAAGAACATCTAATTGACCCATTCTTCCAAGAGATGGGCCACACTTTCATCTAATATGTATTGCTCTTTTGTATTTGTTTAATTCGATGTAGTGACTCATTTAGGAATGTCCTCGCAATCAGATCAAACCAGTTCTGAACAATGTCCACTAAGGTTAAAACAATGGTTGCAGCGATTCATGAAGTAGTAATATTTTTGACCTATGGTCAGCCTATAGAATACAAAACGACTTCCAAAGCTGATTAGGTAAACATGCTTTAAACCAACATTACAATCATTTTGCAGTGTCAATTATAGTATTAAGTGAAGTGTACAAAATTAAGCAAAAATCAAAATTTAATCATGTAAAATATTTTCAAAAGGAAAGCACAAATTGATTAACCAAAAAAAAAATAAAAAAAAAATAAATAAAAGAGGATAATTTTATACATAAGATGTATAAGACATTTTCTGTCAAATTTTATTTTCATATAATAATGAACATTTAGAACAAAACAACCACAGAAACCCCAAAATTTAGAAGCTTGAAAAGAGGCTTTACCTTTGGCGCTACTGCAAACAGATGGTCACCACTTTCGATGTTTGCAGAAAGATTATTAAAAAACGGAAGGACAGGCAAAGGGAAAATGATTTTCCCATATCCTCTTGGTTTACTCAGATCGAAAGGTGGCATCCAATTGGCTAGAAGATGAAGTCATGTGACTAGAATATCTCAACATGTGACTTTCTAACGAAATAGAATGACGGCAAAATGCAGTTGGATTAGAATGATTTTGGGGTTCGCTCTTGATCTTTGGACAGTTTTGTGAAGTGCTGAATGCAGGTCAGAGACCATGAGCATAAGGGCACAGGAGTTTCCAATCCTGCGAGATCTTCGGATCTGTCCAATGAGACCCTGGCAATTCAAAACAACCATTGGATGGTGCGTCATCTCTGTCCTTTACCCTGAGGGTGTCTTTTTCGGTCCCCTACTTATGTGATGTTAGATATTTACCTCTATAATGGGTAATATATGAATGTCCCCTAATCACCCCTTGCCCCACATCATCAAACAAAGAACACTTTTTTTTTCAGACATAAGTTGTACAATACAAGGTACATGTCTTCATGGCAGTAAGGACCTCTTTCCTCAGTGGTTTTGACACAACATTTACATACTTATACTTTATCGCACACAGACATGGTTTGTGTTGGATTGGGCCTTTATGTTGTCCTCCCAGTGCACCCTACTACACTTTCAATTATGTGCTCCATCCAGTCCAGAATTACACTGTGCTTTAGTTTCTCCTCCAAGGATTAAGTGACCCAGTGCAAATCCATGTCGATGTTGGGACAGTTGTGTAGGGATTAAGCTCCAGTCATTGTGACTGAAGTGCTCTGTTCAGATATCCTCTGCACACATACTTTTCCAAGCTTGTAGTTACATGGGACATTAAAGGGGGTCTGAATTAGAAAAACCACAAATAATGTGGTGAACATTGTTCTGACCAAAATGGGGGTGGGGGAGGTGGGGGGTGATATGCAGTCTGCTCACTATTGAATAGCCCCTGGGAAGATGACACAAATAGAGCATTAAATTTGTTCCACATTAAAACAGGCAATGCACAGGAGTTCCAGATTGCTGTGCAGAGAAAGGCTGTTCAATCAAAGGAAATAAAGTTCATGTTCAGACATGGCTATATGATTTAAAGGCATAGTCAAATTACTTCACCCTACAATTACTTACCCCAAATGTATTTCTGTAGAGATACTGGATGCTTAGCCTTAATGGCCATGTTCAGGATGTCCCTGGACTTTCACTGAATGACAGGTCATCTGGTTATTAGATGCCCAGTACTTGGAAACTACACTGAGTAGACCTTTTTTTAGTAGACCTAAAGACTCCATTAAATTGCTTGACAAGCACAGTTTTCTTTCTTTGTGTTGACATATTTCCTATTGAAACAGTAAGTTTTGACAGTACGTATTAAAGTCTGTTTGTTTTAAACAGCCAATAGGCATGATGTCACAGCCATAAACCATTGCTAAATTCATAATTGCATACTACTACTCTTACTATTTCTGCCGTATCTTTTAACAGCAGAAAAATTAAGAGTAGTATGCAATTCCGAATTTAGCCTATGATAGTGTTGGATAAGTTACTCAAAAAAGTAATCCATTTCAAATTTCTAATTACTCATAAACATGTAATTAGATACATTTACTGATTACTTCAAATTAAGTAATCACATTACCAATTACTTTACTTTTAAGTTACTTTCTAAAACACTTCACAGAAATGTTTTTGTTTTTCTGCTCAACCACTAAAAAAGAATGTCTATTTCCTCCTTGTTCATTGTCCTTTGCAAATCATACACTCGTTTCTCCCTTATGACTTGTTAGGGGGCGCACGTCCTTCAGCAGTCACAAAAATGCAATCAAACTTGCTTAATTCATGTTTTAAATGTTTTCTGCATAAATTATATTTTTTAGTAATATGTGTAACTTAAGGAATGTACTTAAAAGTAATTCACTTAAAGGGTCATGTCATGAGGAAACAAATTTCCCTTGATATTTTGACATATAAGAGGTCTTTCTACTATAAAAACATACTGCAAATTTCATAACTCAAAACTTAATCCCCAATGCAATAATAAAAAAAAAAAATTGAAACCAAGCTGCAAAAACGCCTCGTTCTCTACTTCCACGACTACCCTACCTCACTAGGTATACATAAATTCATGACTGCCTCTACAGCTCAAAAACAGAAGAAAACATTTAAACTCAGTAACTGTTATCTGATTACAAGAAATTGATGCCAGTGATGTTCTAGCAGGTTGCAAGTTGTTTTAGGGGGTGGGACATTCTCATTGTTAAAAGCATTTGATTGGGGTGGGGCCACATGACGCCATGCGAGAAGCAGACGTGTGAGCGGCTAGCTCTGCGCACTTTGCTGGTTTTTTGATTATTTTCATGTTACAACCGGTGAGATTCGATACACCCAGTTTCATATTTGCCCTTTGATGTAAACATGGCAAAAAGTCAAAATCCTCAGACTCTGGAGACATTAAAAGACACTTACGTGTTCAAACTGAGGCCTCTGATGGGCCTCCGAACCGGGGACTCGATTTGGGAAGCACATCAGGAGATGAAATCCAGCGTCAACTGTCCAACATCTCAGTGATGCTGACAAAGGTTGTTACTTGGAGGATCTCGCTGTAATACGTCGATCGATTATGGCGATGGAAACAAAATTCTCTGAGTTGGTCACGAGAGTGACAGAAGTTGAGAGACAGATCGATTGTCTGGAATCATCGGAAAGGGATTATCCGCTAATCCACCTGCGTCCACAACAGACTTGGAATTTATTTTGGAAAAACTGGAAGATCTCGAAAATAGAAATTGAAGGAACAATATTCGAATTGTTGGAATTCCTGAACATGAAGAGGGCAGAGATATGGTGAAATTCCTAGACGAGCTCTTCCTGAGTCTGCTCGACATAACAGGCCATAAGCTGGAAATCGAGCGAGCTCACAGAGTGCCTGCTCGCAGATCTGCTGAGGGAGACAGGCCCTGATCAATTCTGGCTACATTTCTGAGATCATCCGATAAAGATCTCGTGTTGCACCAGGCGAGGAGCTAAGGAAAGCTTTCTTGGAAGAATCGCAATATTTTCTTGTTCCTGGATTTTGCGAATTCGACAAGAGAGAAACGTGATTGGTTCAAGGAATGTAAGAAACTCTTACATCAACGAAAGATCACTTTTGCACTGATGTTTCCGGTCAAACTGAGAATAGACACCAAGGATGGCAGCAAAGTATTTTTATGCCCCAAAAAGGCACTGGCCTTCATACAAACTATGGGTGAGTAAACCATTGGGCGTTTCTTATGTGAGTGGACTGACTCGCTGTTCAGTGACTCAATTATCTAAGGAAGCTGGGCACCATTTTTTGTTTCTTTCTGTGTTGGCTCCGCCTAGCGGCTGGAGTTTTTTTTGTGGCATGACACTCCAAGAAACTTTTGCATTGACGGAAGATCGCATTTACACTCAAATTCCCGGCCAGATTGAGAATGGACACTATGGATGACCGCAAAATATCTACATGCTCACATAAAGGACGTCTTTTATAAAGTTGACGGACTGAGTAAGTCGTGATGTATTATTTTTATGTGGCCTCCGAGTGAATTTGACTCTTGATCATCCGAGGAACTGGGATGCCTGTTTTGTTTCTTTATGTGCTTGCTCCGCCTAGCGGCTGGAGTTTGTTTTGTTGAATAATACTCCTTCGGGTCAGCTGTGGATGAATCTGATCGTTCTTTGTGCTTACGCCTCCTGTTGGCGGGAGTTTGTCTTGTGGAGTATTTTTAAGGGACATTAGAATGATTTCGTCATCTGCTGCACTCATAACAGCCGGCTCACTGAACAATTGTCTGTCTGTCCGAGGAAATGAACAGCTTTATATCATCTGGAGTTTGTTTTGTGGAGGAACACACCTTCAAGACAGTTCTGTGAATTAATCTACATATTCTTTGTGTTTATTCTGCCAATTGGCTGGGGTCTGTTTTAAAAGTATTTTCTGTTATGTAATTTTGCCTCACAGAACCTGTACAGAAGCACCAGACTTGAGCAATCCGATGGCAAAGTTGTCGTGGGGGTTCTCGCATGCGTACATGGACTCGGGTTTAGAGGGATTGACACCGGTTGGCATTATCGTGCATGGGTTTAATGGCCACGTTTTTCTTTTTTCTGTTTGTTTTGTTCGGGGGGAAGTTCGGGGTTTGATTGTTACATTAATGGGGAATGTGGTCTGTATAATCTTGCTTTTGACACATCATTTATTTTTTTTATTATATCAATATGTCAATTGTTAATATGAGTGGATTATCTCTCTCCACATGGAATGTGAATGGGTTGGGGCACCCCATAAAAAGAAGGAAGGTTATTTCTTTTCTTAAACATAAGAAATATGATATAGTGTTTCTTCAAGAAATGCATCCTTCCCCACAGGAAGCTGAAAAATTTGGGAAGATATGGGGTGGACATGTTTTCTTTAGTGCTTGCTCAAGTAAGAGTAGGGGAGTCATTATACTGATAAATAAACATCTACAATTCAAATTTCTCAAACAGATTAAAGATAAAATAGGAAGAGTCATTATTGTTTTAGCAGACATTCAGGGGCAAAGTTTGATTTTGGCTAATATTTACGCACCTAACGTTGATGATCAGGGCTTTTTTATATATCTTGAAGGGATGTTGCAAACCGCTGGCACCTCATGATATAATATTGGGAGGAGACTTTAATTTATTGATGGACTCAGTCCTTGATCATAGTGAAGCAAAAGTGTGTAAGCTCCCTAGAGCAACAGTGACACTTCACAGGATGTGTAAAAATCTTGGTTTTGCAGATATCTGGCGACTTTTGAACCCATCTGGTAGGGACTATACATTTTTTTCATCAGTTCATAAGATTTATTCTAGAATAGATTTTTTTTTAATATATATCTATATCCCTCATTCCATCTGTTGTTGATTGTTCAATTGTAAACATCTTAGTCTCAGATTACGCCCTGGTGAGTTTAGAGATGTTGCCACATACAGAGTAAAATAAATCATATAGTTGGCGCTTTAATGTGTCCCTTTTGCAAAATCCTAATTTCCAACAAATGTTAAAGACTGAAATCAGTGTTTACATGAAGACCAACTGGTCCTCAGTATCATCTGTGGGCGTGGCTTGGGAGGCACTTAAGGCAGTTCTTAGGGGTCGGATCATACAGTATGCCTCATTCATCAAAAAAGCACGAGAACTCGTGGAGTTGGAAGAGAATATTAAAAGTGCAGAGGTAGAGCTGAAGCGCCGAATGTCGTCTGATGGCCTCAGAGAATTGACCCGATTGAAATACAGATATAATACTATTTTGTCACGGAAAGTGGAGTTTTGGTTGTTCAGGGCAAGACAGTCATACTTTGAGTCGGGGGACAAAGCAGGGAAGCTTCTGGCAATATATATAAAACAGAGAGAGTCTTTTTCTACCATTCCCTCAGTGAAATCTGCTGGTGGTGAAATATTTACCTCAGCCATTGATATTAATAATGCTTTTAAAGAATTCTATCTTGATCTTTATAGTTCCACGTCTTCATCTACTGATGAAGATATTAGAAAATTTGTGGAACCATTAGAACTCCCTAAATTGACGAATGAGCAAAACAATTCTTTGGATTCTGAGATAACCTTGGAGGAGCTTGATGAGGTAATTAGAATTTTACCTACGGGTAAGGCTCCAGGGCCAGATGGTTTTGCCGCTGAATTTTTTAGATCTTATGCTACAGAACTGGCTCCACTTTTGCTAGAAATTTATACAGAATCATTAAAGAATGGAAAGCTTCTGCCCGGATCAGTCTGATTCTTAAAAAGGACAAAGATCCAAGCGAGTGTAAAAGTTACCATCCAATTTCCCTGATTCAGCTAGATGTTAAATTATTGTCAAAAATTCTAACCGGTTAAGTAAAGTTATGTTAAAGTTATCTCTTTTACGTATAGATCAGGTGGGGTTTATTCGGGGCCGTAGCTCTTCTGATATCATTAGGCGTTTCATCAATATCATGTGGTCAGTAGCGAATGATCAGTCTCCGGTCGCTGCCATCTCACTTGATGCCAAAAAGGTGTTTGATATGGTAGAATGGGATTATCTTTTTAAGATTTTGGAAATATATGGGTTCGGGAGTACATTTATTGGTTGGATTAAGTTACTTTATAGACACCCTGTAGCAGCGGTACAAACAAATGGATTAATTTCAGATTATTTTACTCTGAATAGGGTCACCTGGCAGGGATGCCCTCTTTCCCCATCATTGTTCTGTCTTGCCCTGGAACCATTAGTAGCCGCGATAAGAAAAGAGGATGATTTTCCAGGGGTGATGGTGGGAGGTATAGCGCATAAGCTTCTGCTTTACGCAGATGATATTTTATTATTTGTCTCTGACCCCACTAGATCTATGCCTTGCCTCCACAGAATTATTAATTCCTTTTCCAAGCTCTCAGGATACAAAGTCAATTGGTCTAAATCTGAAGCTTTGGCTCTGACAGCATACTGCCCGGTAACGGGTTTTCAGCTGGGCGCTTTCCAGTAGCCCAAACAGTGGCATTAAGTATTTGAGTATTTTATTCCCAGCAAATTTGTCTGATTAAGTTAGAGTTAATTTTGACCTGTTAATAAAAAGGTTTTCGAGCGATGTGGACAGGTGGGCTTCATTACATTTATCGATGATCGGGAAGGTTAATGTTATTAAAATGAATTGTATTCCAAAATTCAACTACCTACTACAGTCACTCCCTATAGATGTCCCCCTCTCCTATTTCAAGCAATTTGATAGCATAGCGAAGTCCTTCATTTGGAATGGTAAGCGTCCCAGACTACATTTCAACAAATTACATAGGCCAATTGAAAAAGGTGGGCTAGGCCTACCCAAGATTTTGTTTTATTATTATGTGTTTGGTCTTAGGCATTTGGCTCATTGGACGCTTCCACCTGAAAGAGCCCCTCCCTGGTTTTCTATTGAACAGGAAGTTCTTCCCCCTATTTTGCCGCTGCAAAGCCTTTCTATCAAACTAACCGGAGAAGTTAAATCACACCCGGTCATTTCACATTTGCACGTGATTTTGACAAGAGTGGCCAGAGTATTTAATATGGACATTTCTTTTAATGTTGCCTCAAGCATATGGCTGAACCCCAAATTATGTATCAACAAGTCCCCTTTCTGCTGGTCAGAGTGGATTGTGAGGGGGGTTACTACACTCAGCGACCTGTATGAGAGTGGAGTACTGAGATCTTTTGAGAATTTGGGTCATCATTTTGGGATTTACAGATCTCAGTTTTATAGGTATTTACAGCTGTGCCACATGCTCTGTACTGTTTTTGGGAGTAGCACACACCCCCCTAAGGTGGCAGGTGCTTTGGGAGAGGTGATTGCTGCTTTTGGAAAAGGTCATGAGGCATCAGTGTATTACTCCCTGCTAATTCAGAGTCTGGGGGATGACGCTTTAACTTATATCAAGAGATTATGGGAGAAAGATTTTATTTGATATTGGAGGATGGAGTGTGGACTAAGATTCTGAAAAATGTCAAGTCTGTATCTAGAGATGCAAGGGTTTGCCTTATGCTATTTAAGATTTTACATAGATTTTATTGGACCCCCTCTAGATTATATAGGCTTGGTCTTAAAGACACACCCACCTGCTGGCGATGCCAATCAGAAGTTGGAGACACTACCCATGTCTTTTGGGGGTATGTTAAGATTCAAGATTTTTGGTTAAAGGTTCAGAATTATTTGTGTGACGTTTTGAACATTCAAATTTTGCTCTGTCCCAGACTCTGTATTTTGGGTGATTGGGCGGTCATGAATTTGAGGGATAATCACATAAAAAATTGGGTTCTGACCAGTCTCATGATCGGCAGGCAAATAATTTTAAGGGGTTGGAAGTCAAATGGAGCACCCTCTTTTTCGGAGTGGTGTGAGGAAATGGGGAGGGTAGCTGCATTTAAGGAAGTGGTAAATAGAAGGCTGGGGTTTAGGGACTTATTTGATAAAAAATTTAGTTTTTATGGGGGACTCTCGGAGAGGGGATGTGGAGAGTGTAGTTTTGTTTAATCATGTATGTTTATTATTATTTAATTTTATTTGATTTATTTATTTTATTTTATTTTTTTTTGGGTTGTGAGTGTGTTATTATGTGGGACCACGGGGGTGTTCGTTGGGGGTCAGGGTGGGATTGTATTTGTGGGGTTTAAATGTAAAATGTTGATTCTTTGTATATGTGTTGAGTTTTTCTCTGTAATGGGCATATGAATCAATAAAAATATTAATTACAAAACAAAAAAAAAAGCATTTGATTGGACAAAAATCCATGTAGTACAAGATACGTAAATCATAAATATTTTTGGTCCCTTTTCCAGGAAAAGATTGACTTTTAAATGAGAAAGAATTTGAAATGTGTGTATCTCCTAAAGGTTAATTTTGTAACCTTTTAGGACTACACTACCATATACACTTCCATGTGCTGTAAATGGGCTGTGTGAAGGAGAGCATGTGAGTCGGTCTCCATCACAGCATTTTAACTGTGTTCTATGGACTTATTTATTGTTTTACTCACCTTTTTAGTATTCATTCGGGGTTTACTATTTTTGATTTCCTGTTTTTAGTGAGTGGACATAACCATTTAAGGAAGCATGCACCTGTGGGAAGCGCTCATTTTAGCTATTAAGGAAATCTGAACTATTTTATTGTGCAAATATTATGTTTATTTTATCCACCCTATTTATTGTATATATTTCCATTATAACTTTTGTATTTAATCATTATTTATATCTGTAATTTCATTTAAATGGGAAGGCAAGAATTACTTTTTTTTTTTTTTTTTTTTTTTTACAATGATATGTTCCAATTTGCAGAAGCCGAAAAAAATGTGTTTATATATAGTCCTGCTAGCACTAGACTAGTGGACCGATTGTGTTATGTTTGGAGCACTTTGAACAAGGTTGCTGGCGCTGCTCGAGCATAAGAAAACTCTGGACTCTGTTGTTGTTGGAGGGGAGTAGGTACTGCCTTAATACCAAAAACGGTTCTGGCTTTTGGACTGTTATATATATATATACTTATTTGCACCTGTTGCACCTCTGCTATGAAATAAACATCCTTTTGGAATGCTATTCCTGCTTCCTGGTGTGATTCCTTGTGACTACCTTGGTCCCTAACACAATTTTGATTTCATGGGTCTATAAAATGTATAGTAAAAGGTGTATATGATAACTTAATACCTTCTTTTAAATATCTTTTAAATACCTGACAGATTGCCTCAACAAACAATAATATATTTTAATTAACATAAAATGTTAGCATTGTGTGCATTAATATAGTTGGGTATACTTCAGATGTGATTGGCAATAATAAATGGATGACAGTTAGTTTGACATGACATTGTTTTACTTTACATTTTAATTGTCATCATCCTCTATGTTTTAATTTCAAAACTTTGCTGGAATATTTTTAACACCACTTTGGAGACCGGTCTTTATAATGAATTGAGTTTGTCTAGGATGCCTCTCTCCTTCACGCCTCTCAGGGCCCATTAGATGACTGGACTGATAGTGTACAGCAGGGCCTGTTGATGGCTGAATAGAGGCTGGTCACTTTGCTAGGGTGCAATACAGGCAATACACAAAAAAAATGCCATGCTGACCTATCAAACCCCTCATCAGATTTAGAGCCTCAGATTGGTCCTGGAAAAGCAGGGACGTGCACAAGCGCTGCTTAAGTGTACACAAATGACAGCCCCTTTGCCCTCTTTGGGCAGAGGTGCCCCTGTAGATACTAATTTCACTTGCATATTTTCATTTTGCTGATGCTTTTTATCCACAGCATCAATACAATTGGATCAGATCAGAGCTCTTTCAGATGGCATCTGTTCAGGAGTGACAGGGGTGGGGGGAGAGGAGTTCAACGCTTGATACCTGAACTGGTCCAGATGCGTCAAAAATGCACATGAATTAGTATTCACATTGCTTGAGTGGGCCCAAATGCGTTAAAAAACAAACATTAGTTTACAAGGTGAACGATCAGATTGCTGAGCTAACATGAGTCTCTAAAAACTAATACTTTTCTTTCATTTGGTTGTTATTTAAACTTAAATCTTAGCTGCCCAATTACTACAATTGCTGCACTGCTAAATCGTAAGGTTATAATATAAATGATAAAGAATGATAAAGATAAAGTGAAGTTTTGTATTTCAGGTGTTACATTATGCTGTAAATAATATATATGTTCAAATTGTGTGTTGCTTACTGTTTATAGTACCATGCACAAAAAAGAAGATTGAGACAGACAGAGAAAGAATGGAGGGAGGTTGCTAGCGAATGTTTCTTTGCAAGGCTTGATTCAAAGCATCAGCAAGCAAGCATGTGAATCATGACAAAAATATATAGCAAAAGATCCTTCACACTGTGCCTCCAGTAAAGTATTTTTTCCTTCAAAATCATTTGGAAGAAGTAACATATAACTTTGTTTGAGATTAAAGCATATTTTAAGTAAAACCAATATTATTATTAGTATACAGAAGAAAATAAGTACAGATTGGGAGGATGCTCTTTTTCTCTATTTTAGCAACTGCCCCTTAAAATGTCTGTGCACACCCCTGCTGGAAAATATCCATCAACACATTCTTGAACCTAAATAGTCATCTTAAACAGATCCATAAATAGATTAAATAGATCTTAAATAAATTAATGCATCTCATTTCTGTGTGATTTATTCTATATCGTATGTCAAATGTTGCGCTTTTATATCACTCTGATGTATTTATATAAATATTTAACAGCAATTCTGCAATAATAATAATAACAAATTTCAGCAAAATTGGTTTACTTGCACTTTTCTCCAGACTTCATAGATTTTTTAAAGGAATAGTTTACCCAATAATGAATATTCTGTCATAATTTACTCACCCTCATGTTGTTCCAAACCTGTAAGACTTTTTTATGTGTAACACAAAAGGAGATGTTTGAATGAACATCACTGCCTGTTTTTTTTTTTCAACACAATGGCAGTGGATAGTACCTCACTTTAAAAAAAAGGACCCAAAAGTATTTTAAAAGTAGTCCATGTGGCTCGTGCATCATATTTTAAGTCTTCAGAAGACATACACAGACTGATCTCACTGTGAATTCAGCAATAGTAGGTTGACGGTTCTTGAGCTAAACTTGGTCTGTACTAACCGGAATTCAAACCACCACACAGTTTACAGTGGCAGATGCAGAAAGTGTTTTTGAATGTATGGACACATGTGAGCTTCAATTTGTGAGTTAAATTTCCACAGAGGGGCACCAAAAGCGAGTTGTTTTTATTTGTAAATGATGTAATACAGTGAAGAGAAATATATATCTTACTAACTGTACCCCCAAACCCTAAACCTAACCATCAGTGGGGTAAAAATGTAATCTTAGAGGGGAAAATTAAATCCTGGTTTTAAAATCTAAGTCACAGGAGAAAGTAAACAGACTTGAACTGAGGTAAAAAAAGTGTAGAATGGGAGATGGCGCTTGTCAGTAACACAGCAGAATAGGGTCGATGTCAGGGTACTGGAACATTCAACAAGTTGACTTTGCATATGATCATGTTGGACATTCAATGGGTTTTGGTGAGAAACAATTCAAAATTTCATTTTTCTGATTAACATTTTTTATTGATTCAACCATTAAATATATACATAGCAGAACACACATATACAGAATCAATATACAACCCCCACTATCCCCCCCATATCCCCCACCCGACCCCCAACAACACCCCAGTGGTCACACAACCATAGACACACAACAAAAATAAAAAAATAAAAAAATAAAAATAAAATAAATAAAACAATCACACACATAAAACCCCTACACCTCTCTCTCCACTGTCCCTCCCCAAGAGCCCTCCAAAAAAGACAGATATCTGCCCCAATTCTTCGCAAACATGTCCAGACTCCCCAGTCTTCTGGATGCCCCCTCCTCAAGAGCTGCCACTCTGGCCATCTCTGAACACCACTCCTGAAAAGGGGGCGCTCCAGCCAACTTCCAACTCCTCAAAGTGATCTGTCTGGTGATCATAACACTAGATAGGACCCAGTTTTTCATGTGCTTATTCTCCAAATTAATGACTGCCCCATCTCCCAAGATACAGAGTCTGGGGCAAAATAAAATTTGAGAGACCAAAACCTCGCACATAAAACTCTGAATCCTCATCCAAAATTCCTGCATCTTAACACATCCCCAAAAGACATGGGTTGTGTCTCCATCTTCTAATTGACATCGCCAGCAGGTGGGTGTGTCTTTAAGACCAAGCCTATGCAATCTAGAGGGGGTCCAATAGACTCTATGTAAAATCTTAAATTGCATGAGGCGAACCCTTGCGTCTCTGGATGCAGATTTGACATTTTTTAGAATCCCAGCCCTCTCCCTCCTCCAATACCAAATTTAGGTCTTTCTCCCATAATCTCTTAAGAGAAGTTTAAGTTACATCTCCCAGACTCTGAATTAGTAGGAAGTAATACACCGATGCCTCATGACCTTTTCCAAAAGCAGTAATCACCTCTCCCAGAGTGTCTGCCGCTTTAGGAGGGTGTAAACCACTCCCAAAAACAGTACAGAGCAGGTGGCGCAGCTGTAAATACTTATAGATGTATAGATAGAATGTAACTTATTGAAATGTAATTTGGGACGCTTACCATTCCAAATGAAAGACTTTGCTATGCTATCAAATTGCTTGAAATAAGAGAGGGGGACATCTACAGGGAGAGACTGCAGTAAGTAATTGAATTTTGGAAAACAATTCATTTTAATAACATTAACCTTCCCAATCATAGATAAATGTAATGAAGCCCACCTGCCCACATCGCTTGAAAACCGTTTTATTAAGGGGTCAAAATTAACTATAACTAAATCACACAAATTTGCTGGAAATAAAATACCCAAATACTTAATGCCCTGTTTGGGCCACTGGAAAGCACCCAGCTGGAAAGCCGTTTCTGGGCAGTACGCTGTCAGAGCCAAAGCTTCGGATTTAGACCAATTGACTCTATATCCTGAAAACTAAGAAAAGGAATGAATAATTCTGTGGAGGCAAGGCATAGATCTACTGGGGTCAAAGACATATAATAAAATATAATCTGCGTAAAGCAAGAGTTTATGCACCATACCTCCCACCACCACCCCTGGAAAATCATCCTTCTTTCTTATTGCGGTTGCTAATGGTTCCAGGGCAAGACAGAACAATAATGGGGAAAGAAGGCAACACTGCCAGGTGCCCCTATCCAAAGTAAAATAATCTGAAATTAGTCCATTTGTTTGTACCGCCACTACTGGGTGTCTATAAAGTAATTTAATCCATCCAATAAATGTACTCCCGAACCCGTATATTTCCAAAACCTTAAAAAGATAATCCCATTCTACCATATCAAACGCCTTTTCGGCGTCAAGTGAGATGGCAGCGACCGGAGATTGTTCATTCGCTACTGACCACATGATATTGATGAGACGCTTAATGCTATCAGAAGAGCTACGGCCCCGAATAAACCCCACCTGATCAATATGTATAAGTGATGTCATAACTTTACTTAATCGATTAGCCAGAATTTCTGACAAAATTTTTACATCTAACTGGATCAGGGAAATTGGACTGTAACTTTTACACTCGCTTGGATCTTTGTCCTTTTTAAGAATCAGACTGATCCAGGCTTGTGTCATGGTTGGCAGAAGCTTTCCATTCTTTAATGATTCAGTATAAACTTCTAACAAAAGTGGAGCCAGTTCTGTAGCATAAGATTTGAAAAACTCAGCAGCAAAGCCGTCAGGCCCCGGAGCATTGCCTGTAGGTAAGGCCTTAATAACCTCACCAAGCTCCTCCAAAGTTATCTCAGAATCAAGAGAATTTTTTTGCTCAGTCGTCAGTTTAGGGAGATCTAATGGTTCCACAAAGTTTCTAATATCTTCATCAGTAGACGAAGACGTGGAACTATAGAGATCAAAGTAGAATTCTTTAAAAGCATTATTAATATCAATGGCTGAGGTAAATATATCACCACCAGCAGATTTCACTGAGGGAATGGTAGAAAAAGACTGTCTCTGCTTTATATATCTAGCCAAAAGTTTTCCTGCTTTGTCCCCCGACTCAAAGTATGACTGTCTTGCCCTGAATAACCAAAACTCCACTTTCCGTGACAAAATAGTATTATATCTGTATTTCAATCGAGTCAATTCTCTGAGGCCATCGGATGATAAACGGCGCTTCAGCTCTGCTTCGGCATTTTTAATATTTCCTTCCAACTCCACGAGTTCTCGTGCTTTGGATTTTTTGATGAATGAGGCATATTGTATGATCCGACCCCTAAGAATCGCCTTAAGTGCCTCCCAAGCCACGCCCACAGTGGATAATGAGGACCAATTGGTCTCCATATAAACACTGATTTCAGCCTTTAGCATTTGTTGGAAATCAGGATTTTGCAAAAGGGACACATTAAGGCACCAACTATATGATTTCTTTTTCTCCGTATGTGGCACCACCTCTAAACTCATCAGGGCATGATCTGAGACTAAGATGTTTCCAATTGAGCAATCAACAACAGATGAAATGAGGGACTTGGATATATAAAAAAAAAAAAATCTATTCTAGAATAGATTTTATGGACTGATGAAAAAAATGTATAGTCCCTACCAGATGGGTTCAAAAGTTTCCAAATATCTGTAAGACCAAGATTTTTACACATCCTGTGAAGTGTCAAGTTTGCTCTAGGGGGCTTACACACTTTTGCTTCACTGTGATCAAGGACTGAGTCCATCAAAAGATTAAAGTCTCCTCCCAATATTATATCGAAGGGTGCCAGCGGTTTGCAACATCCCTTCAAGATCTATAAAAAAGCCCTGATCATCAGCATTAGGTGCAAAAATATTAGCCAAAATCAACCTTTGCCCTTGAATTTCAGCTAAAACAATAATGACTCTTCCTAATTTATATTTAATCTGTTTGAGAAATTTGAATTGTAAATGTTTATTTACTAATATAATGACTCCCTTGCTCTTGAGTCAACACTAAAGAAAACATGCCCACCCCATATCTTCCTTAATTTTTCAGCTTCCTGCGAGGAAAGATGCGTTTCTTGAAGAAACACTATATCATATTTCTCACGTTTAAGAAAAGTAATAACCTTCCTTCTTTTTATGGGGTGCCTCAACCCATTTACATTCCATGTGGAGAGAGATAGTACACTCATATTAACAACTGACATACTGATATAATAAAAAAAAATAAACTGTGTGTCAAAAACAAAATTATACAGACCATATTCCCCATTAGTGAAACAATCAAACCCTGAACTTCCCCCCGAACAAAACAAACAGAAAAAAGAAAAACATGCGCATTAACCCCGCGCACAAAAGCGCCAACAGGCGACAATCCCTTTAACTCAAAAGGTCCATAAACGCCCATGAGCCCCCACGACAACTTTTCCATCGGATTGCTCAATTTTGCCTCACAAATTTGTGAAGCAAAATTACATAACAGAAAATACTTTGTAAAATAACCCCCAGCCAAAAGGAAGAATGAACACAGAACATGTAGATTAATTCACAGAATTGTTTTAAATGTGTGATCCTCCACAAAACAAATTTCAGCTGATATAAAACCGTTCAGTTTCACGGATAGACAAATGAATGTTCAGTGAGCCAGCCGTTATGAGTTCAGCGGATGACGTAATCATTCCAGTGTCCCGTAAACGGCACAAGTTCCAGCCGCTAGGCGGAGCCAACACAAAAAGAAACAAAATCGACATCCTGGTTCCCCAGATGGTCAAGTCAATCACTCGGAGGTCACATAAAAGTATATACCATGACTTACTCAATCCATCAACTTTATAAAAGGCATCCTTTGAGTGAGCATGTAGATATTTTGCGGACATCCGTAGTGTCCACTCTCAAACTGGCCGGGAACTTCAATGCAAAAGTAATCTTTCATCAATGCAAAAACTTCTGTAAGAAAAGTGTTATTCACAAAACAAACTCCAGCCGCTAGGCGGAGCCAATGCAAAAAGAAACCAAAATGACGCCCAGCTTCCTCAAAAGCCAGAGTTGGTACAGTGAGTCAGACCCACTCATATGAGAAACATCCAATGGTTTACTCACCCATTGATTCAATAAAAGATATTGCCTGATTGGGGCATGTAAATGCTTTGCGACTGTTCTTCGTTTCTATTCTCAGTTTGGCCGGAAACATTAGAGCAAATGAGATCTTTCGCCGATGTAAGAGTTTCTTGCATTCCTTGAACCGATCACGTTTCTCTCTTGTCGAACTCACAAAGTCCGGGAACAAGAAAATATTATGGTTCTTCCAAGAAAGCTTCCCTCTGCTCCCTGCCTGGCACAACACAAGATCTTTATCGGATGACCTCAGAAATTTGGCCAGAATCGATCGGGGCCTGTCTCCCTCAGCAGATCTGTGAGCTGGGACTCTGTGAACTCACTCGATTTCCAGCTTGTGGCCTGTTATGTTGAGCAGACTCGGGAAGAGCTCGTTTAGGAATTTCACCATATCTCTGCCCTCCTCATGCTCAGGAATTCCAACAATTCTGATGTTATTCCTGCTGTTTCTATTCTCAAGATCTTCAAGCTTTTCAAGAATATGTTCCAGATCAATTTTGGTCACGGGCGGATTAGCGGTCAATTCCCTCTCCGAAGACTCCAAATAATCGATTCGTTTCTCAGTATCTGACACTCTTGTACCTAACTCGGAGAATTTTATTTCCATTGCCGTAATCGATCGATGTATTACAGCGAGATCCTCCAAGTCAGCAAGAACCTTCGTCAAGATCACCGACATGTTGGACAACTGACGCTGGATCTCCTCTCCCGCCGCGCCATCCAAAACGAGTCCCCGGTCTGTAGGTCTGTCGGGGCTTTCATCCTGAACACGTAAGTGTCTTTTAATGTCTCCAGAGACCGATGATTTTTACTTCTTTGCCATGTTTTACTTCAAAGAGCAAATGTGAAACTGGGTGTATCGAATTTCACCAAATTATATCACACGTCTGCTTCTTGCATGGCGTCACGTGACCTCCGAAATTTCATTTTTCAATGAAAACCTTGACATCCATTGCACGTTCAGTGTTTACCACTAAAAAAGACTTGAGTTGTTTTTAGTGGAAAACAAAGTTTTTGCTTGAAGGTATGAGCCATTGTGAACAAAAAATGTTTTGTTGAAAAATGACTTGGGTTGATTCTAACCAAAAATCTTATCTCTTCAGAATACTTGGAATATGAGCCAGATGGACTACTTTTATGATACTTTTGTGGTCCGTTTTTATGGTACTTCTTTAAGCTTTAAAGTGAGACTATCCACTGCCATTATATTGAAAAGACAGGTTGTGATATTCATGAAAACATCTCTTTTTGTGTTCTGCATAAGAAAGAAAGTCATTGGGTTTGGAACAACATGAGGGTGAGTAAATTATGACAGAATTTTAATTCTTGCATGAACTATTACTTTAAACAAGACTGACACATCTAATACACCAGGTGCATTTTACAGAGATTTTAAAGTAGTGACAGGCTGCATAAAGCTGTGTATCACACATTCAAAATGTATTTCTGCCTTATGGAGATTAAGCACCGAGTTGAACAAAAGATGTTGTGGTCTCGAGAATTTTTTTTTGCTTTGTGTGCGAATAAACCAACTGTTTTTAGTAGATGAATGTTATTAATGGGGACACATTTGGTTGCATTTTATTTTGTGATAACTGTAACACAGACCATGTCACGAACAAGCAATGAAGATTCTAAGTGAATGCCTGTGTCACCTATAGCTGACACTGAATAGAGGGAAGGATAATAAAGTAGTGAAGTTTAAAGTTTTTATGACTGGTAAGGGGAGGATTCAGAGATTTAAGTCTGAAATAAATGGAATTATAAGATAACATATTGCAGCCACTTTTTTTTTGTCAGGGGCGGGTTTACGATTTCTGAGGCCCCAAGCAAACAACCAAGCTGGGGCCTCACCTGTCCCGACCCCAGCGGCTTCTAATGTGAACCGCTCTAAGAGCGCTGACAACAGCGTATTCGTGTGTGTAGCCAGAACAACATGCCACCCCTCAAGCATTTTTTGCGGAGCTTTCCTACCCCCCGACGTACGGGGCCTCACTCAGTTGCATGGTGGTTAAAACTGCTACTGTTTTAGTAAACATAAGAGAGTGTAAAGATGCCTCAAATTCTGTCAAACATACTCATTTTAGCACTATGGAAATGAACAACGACCAATCATAAAAGACAGCATGTACTATATTAGACTACGAAAAACTGACTGTCCTGCTGCTATCAGAAATATAGTTGGCAAATAACTGTACATAAATGGATTAACTTAATTTGATTTTATAAGCATAATACTGAACAGTTCTGTTGATGCTTGGTCTTCCCACGTGGGTGCTCGAGCTCTTGAGCACCCATGGGATTCGCCTATGGGTCCGATTTTCATAAAAATGGCCCTGTAAAGAATTATGCAATGACTTGATAAGCACCCACTCATTACAGATGCTTAGTGATAGTCACACCAATTCATTATTATTTTCAGAAATGAAACTGAACTTGCTACTTTAATGCAAGTAACAGCAAAACTAAAGGAATTGAAACCCTCTATGTCAAGGCGGTTGAGACGGGTTTTGTACGATTTCTGCTGGACTGGGTGGGCGCATGCGTGACCTCAATTCCTTGTTTGCTATCATAATTTTTTTTTAGCCTTGTGCAACGTTTAAATGCTTAACTAAACAAATTTATGACACTTTTTTTCAATGGAGTAGGTAGGCCTGTTAATGTATCAAAATATTAGGCTTAATCCTTAGTCATAAAAGTCGACTGAATTTTGTATTCATAATTATTTTCCTAAATATGCTAAAGAAGAAAATATAAATGGTGGGACAATTTGCACTGTACAGAAAATAAAATAAAATAAAAATAAAAACACCTAGGTTTAGGTTACATACTGGTTCAAAAACTTTATTGTGGAAAATAAATAAATGCGTAATGCATTGTGTTGAACAGAAGAATGCACAACTGTAAGAAGATTCTAAATCTTTTCTGAACATGCTTTATATTTATGGAGTACAGGGAGTTTTTGTTCATAAAAAAAAAAAAAAAAGAAATAACACTGTTGTTATAATAATTATTGAGCCAGTATGAATAAAGGATAATGTCATGTCTGACTTTATGCAAACTATCCCAAACAGATGGTAAGTAGATCACCGATTATACGTTATAGATTTGCATATCATCGTGGGAACATTTACTGAACCAGTAATTGAAATATAAATGAAATCTGTTATCTATATGGGCAGATAAGTCTCATCTTTAAACTGTTGGAAACTCTCAGAGAAGACCAGGAGACTTGGGTAAAGCTTCAGCAGGATTCTTTATTGTAGAAGATCAGGAGCATAAGTTAACATGTAGAACGTGCTGTCTCACGTTGCAGTTATCAAGTCTAACTTAGGGATACATACATTGTATTTTATAGGCATTCACTGGGCAGTCCTTCCAGGTGGTAACAAAGTATTCAGGGTGAACCTTACAGAATGCAGATGAACCCGCCACAGACTAGGGTTTCTCTAGCCCTAATTCAATCAGCATAACTATATCACTCAGACGATTTCATTTTCATGGAAATAAGGAAGGGTCCACACCTATGGCAAGGCATTAACATTTGACTTAGACATTGATTGGATCATGAACAATGGCCACCGATTCACAGAATGGGGCTGGAGCACCTAGAGCCAACACAGACAAAAGGTGAAAGCCTTAGTTAGCATGAGAAACAAGATTTCATTAACATACACTTTTGTTCAAGTTGACATACAGGATGCAGCCATGTGTAGACGATCTCACAGACTCACGATACTAAAATGCCTTGAAAGCCCAATATAATGTGCATCACTTTAGTTTTTCATGTGATGTTATATGAAAGACAGTAGACCACCTGATCTTATAGTTATACTTAAATTTGCAATCCCACAGTCCCCCCTTTGAGAGTTATTAATAAAAACCTCACAATGCACATATAAACTTTCATAAATCCATTCTATGGCATACTGTATGTTGGTTAACAAGCCCCATCATCTAATTTTGTAACCTTAAATAGTTACAGGCACATATTACTGATTCTGTGTCCCAGAATCCGGTAAATGTAAAATAATCTAAGTATAATAGACCTTTTCATAACTGTAACTGCTAAACATTTAAAACAACAGATGGTAACATGTTGAAAACACTACATGATGTCACAGAAAATCATGTAGCCCAAAAGTTGAAGCACTGAAGTCAATGAAGCCAGAATAGTCGTGAAGTCTTGTGTCCTATTGACAGCAAACACAGCAGAATCGCTTGGGAGATGTGTCTTTGTGTCCCTCATGATGCTTTTCCATTTATGTCTGTGGCACTGCTCCAAACCAGGGGGATGATAACAACATTGTGACACTTGCACATACCTGCAACACAAGAAAAACAAAGCAGCAGCAGACAAGCAGTATTCCAGCATATACTTCATTATGCAAGACTTCAGTTGATCGTATAGTTTTTTTTTTTTTTTCCTTTTACCTAGTGTAATGAAATTTGAAACCTATGGACCAATGAGGTGGGGATTAACTACAGAATGGGGAAAATATATGAGGAAGTCTTCACCCCAGGGTTGGCCCCCAAGGCCCATTACACTTTGGTTCTTCCTGGGCGCCTCACTGGTCTGTGGGTCCTAGTCTGTCCCTGTGGGTGGTGTGTGTTTTATTAGCTCTTTAGTTTTTTAATGAGCTAGCAGATTAACAGATTCTACCATTTCAGAAACAACAACATCTGACTTAATGTTGTCTTTAAGAACATAAGAACCATGTACAAACAATCCAAATTCTTCTCATTTAAATCCTCTGAAGAAGCATCAGTCATAAAAGACATCATAAAAGAGGAGTGAGACTGGACATGAT
Organism: Myxocyprinus asiaticus; assembly: GCF_019703515.2. Taxonomy (NCBI): domain Eukaryota; kingdom Metazoa; phylum Chordata; class Actinopteri; order Cypriniformes; family Catostomidae; genus Myxocyprinus; species Myxocyprinus asiaticus. The sequence continues at coordinate 36,439,614 of NC_059352.1, read as the reverse complement.
GGTGATGGAGTGTGCTGTATTGTTACATTCGGGACTGTGAGTATACTTAACCAGTTTCCCCTCTTAAAATTAGTTTGAGTGATAGAGATGTGTATCTTAATACACAGTGCCATTACAGCAGCCCCAACACTTAAGAGTGCATTTGCAAAGAGTATTTCATCTTTGCTGTAAACTTCTGGGGAAAGATAAGCACTCACAGCCCTAACAATTAGTCCCTTAGCAAGCTGCCCCACGAGCTTGGTGAAGAGGGGAGGGGCTGCTTCAGGATTGTGAGCAGGCTTTATATAGCTGACTAATGCCTTGAATATCTTCTAATATCTTTCTGCCCTTTCTAAACTCTTTGTAATGTCCAGGTTCACCACAATAGTGACATCTGCCCTCCCTCTTAGGACATTTTGGTGTAGTTAATCAGATGTGTTTGTCTTATTCAAGGATGCTGCTGCAACCCTTTTGCTCTAACATCAGAGTCTCTTTCCCAGGTCGCCAATCTATTCAAGTTGGTTTGCAGAGTTTCATTAGACTATGTTAAATCTAAGAAAGGTAGTGCGTTTTCTATATTCTGATGAAAGGCCATCAAACCTACGGACTAGAGGTCCCTTATCATCTAGAATCTTCTCAGAAGTGTCAGCTATACCACTATATGCGGAAGCCGCTTGACAAAATCTTTTAGTGTACTCAGTTTCACCTTTCCTCTGTACACAACTACAGATTGACCAGTATTTGTATTTGCACTGTGGGAGTTGCAGATGGAACAGTAACTACGTTTCCATCAAAGGAGTTTAAGAAAAACGTTTTAGCGCATCAAAATAAAGCTGATGGAAACGCAAATTATCGCTAAAATTTCACAAGTGTCGACCTAATATATTTCCGTTTAACTCTAGCGCATAAACTGTCGATACATCAAATGTCGCGAAAATCTGGTTTGGAAACAATTTTTGTCGAGAAAATTGGCATTAACGCAAAAATGTAGTGTCACATGACAGAATATGCCCCAGTCCTTAGCCTGTGTTAATCATGATCACAGTATACATCCTTGAACGCCAATTTATTGTACGTGATTATGGATTGATCTTAACGGCATACCTGCGCAGATCCGATGCTGCAAAAATGACACTTCCAGGAGTACCAACACAAATATCTCGTATCATGCACATGGACAAGTGCACGGAGAACAAAATTAATGGCCACTGTTTGTGATTAAATTAAATCACATCCGTTTATTTATTAAAAGTTGCTTTTCCCACACCATTCAAAATAAAAGACGGCAGTCATGGAATTAGACCAAAATACAAAATAACATCTGTGCACAAGGATGTTTAAATTAAAAAAATAAATACACAATACTAGGAGAAACGCTTCAGTGTGCTTTTTTGAAACACTAACAGCCCAGTTATTAAATTATTGCTTAAAACTTGCCTTTTCTTTACACAAACTTAAATTAGCCTTTCCCTCTTCTGTAGGCGAAAAAAGTCGGCTGAATGACACTCAGAATGTTCTACACTTTTTTCAAGACTATAAACTATCAGAACTATTTGTCCAATGCTGAGTTCACTTTCAGAAAACGAGCTTTTTAACATTTTAAAACATTTAAATATTTTAAATCTAACCCTCTTTACCTCGGATCGCATTTACTGAGCTTCTTAAAATGTAAATTGCTTTATGACATTAAATTAATTTTAGTTGACAATCAAGTTCAGTTGGTCGTTAAAAGTTGCTGGACAGATATGCGGGACATAATGCAGTTGTGATGGCGATGCTTTAGATTAGAAGATTGTTTAAAATAGCCTATTGAATATCAGGAATGCATCATATGTAAACCCTGATATTACACCGCATAATGTTTTCTTTAATAGCTGTGCACACAGCATATACACCTCGATGAATAGTCCTTAAACTAAGACCGAAAGTTTCCCCCACTACTTGGTGCAGGTTGCCAGCTTGAACAGGACCATGACGATTCGCTTTCGGGTCGGAACCGATGGCAACCTGCGATAGGTGCAACATCAGGACCAATATTACAGTCCTATCAGAAGGGCAACTGTTCCCTTTTGATTACAATTCCTCGTCTTCTGATTGCTTTTATTTGTGAAATTAAAAATGACAGTAAGTTGGCTAATTTCAATGAATTCTATCAATACTCTCCCCATTTTACCAAAACTTCGGAGGAAAAAAATTAGGGACATCTGGGAGGCGAATTAGCGATAAACACACATTTCTGAATGGAAACGGCTTCAGGGCAGATTTATTTTGCGCTAAACCAAAACTTATGCGACAGTGTTTAAGGCATGACGTCATGACGCACACCATTTTTATCGATAAAATGCCATTTGAATGGAAACCGGCAGAAGACGGCAAATTTCGCAAAATAATTTACGCATTTTCACTTTGTCGATAACAAAATAGCGCGAAAAGTGGATGGAAACTAGGCTAGTGTTACCCTCTTCTACTCGACTTCATTCCATTATTTTCATTAGTAGACATTTGATTCTCTTCTTGTCTACATACAAACTGTAAGTCAGGATAGATATCATCTGACTGTTTTTTCCAAGTCATTTTTTGTTGAAGCCCCTGTTATAGCCCAACTTCTTAGTTTGAGAGGACAATCTAGCACAAATTTTTTTCTTTTGCGCTTCTAATTGTTCAATAGCTTAGTCTTCTCTGCAGCTATAGCTAAACTAAATTCACAATAACCTAGTTTCGCGCTGTTTTATCGACAAAGTGAAAATGCGAAAAAATGTGTTTGCGAAATTTGCCGTCTTCTGCCTATTTCCATTTAAATGTCCTTTTATCGATAAAAATGGTGTGCGTGATGACGTCATGCTAAAAAAAAAAAATCACATAAGTTCTGGTTTATCGCAAAAGAACCTGCCCTAAGCCGTTTCCATACAGAAATGTGTATATCACTAATTGTGTACCTTTCACCTCCCAGATGTCCCTAATTCAGCAATCAATTGGAATCAAAAGGGAACAGTTGCCCTTCTGATAGGACTGTAATATTGGTCCTGATGTTGCGCCTATCGCAGGTTGCCACCGGCTCCGACCCGAAAGCGAATCGTCATGGCCCTGTTCAAGCCAGCAACCTGCACCAAGTAGTGGGGGAAACTTTCGGTCTTAGAATAAGGACCATCCATCGATGTGTATATGCTGTGTGCACAGCTAAAGAAAAATTGTTGCAGTGTAATATCAGGGTTTACATATAGATACATTCATGACATTCAATAGGCTATTTTGAACAATCATCTAAAGCATCGCCATTACAACTGCATTATGTCCCGCATATTTGTCCAACAACTTTTAACGACCAACTGAACTTGATTGTCATCTCAAATTAATTTTAGCTTCATAATGCAATTTACATTTTCTGAAGAAGCTCAGCAAATGTGATCCGAGGTAAAGAGGTTTAGATTTAAAATATTCAAAAGCTAGTTTCCTGAAAGTGAACTCAGCATTGGACAAATAGTTCTGATAGTTTATGGTCTTGAAAAAGTGAAAAAGTTCTGAGAATGTGAATGTAATTCAGCCGATTTTTTTTTTTTTTTTTTTTTCTCCATATACAGAACAGGGTAAGGCTAATTTAAGTTTATGTAAAGAAAAGGCAAGTATATAGGCCTAACAATATTTTGTCGTTTGGCAATGTATTTTTTAAATTGAATGCTTTATTTGTCTGGTAATTTAATACAGGGAATTTTGACGGCATTTTTTCAAAAGAAAGCTAAACAACAATTTTATAGAATTGGGATATATGTTGGTGTTCCAAAAAAGCACACTGTTGCTTTACTCCTAGTATTATGTATTTATTTTTTTAATTTAAAACATTTTTGTGCACAGAAATTGTGTTTTTTTTTTTTTTTGTATTGTGGGCAAATTCCATGACTGCCGTTTATTATTTTGAATGGTGTGGAAAAGAAACC